>NC_137000.1:22475096-22579499 GCF_032717465.1 Coenobita brevimanus | reverse complement strand
TGTATGGAGTGAAAACTTTGAGGAAGCTTTCAAGGAGATTAAGGGTATGTTAGTAAATGCTCCCATATTGGTCGCTCCTAATTATGATAAGCCGTTTAAGTTATATGTGGATGCCAGTGGTGAGGGGATTGCAAGAGTGTTGATGCAGGATGTGGAGGGAGTTGATCATCCTATTGGATACTTTTCGAAGAAACTGTTGGCATATCAAAGAAATTATAGTACCGTGGAAAAGGAGGCTTTGGCACTAATTTTGAGTCTGAGTCATTTTGATGTGTACGTCAATGGGGTCGAAATGCCAGTGCAAGTGTTCACAGATCACAATCCTCTGATATTTGTAAATTGGATGAAAAACTCAAACCAGAAATTAATGAGATGGTGTCTGCTATTGCAAGAGTATGATTTAGTTGTTACTCATGTGAAGGGAAGTGATAATGTGATAGCAGACGCTCTCTCGCGTGTTCCTGTGGGATGTGACTCCTCTTGAGGGAGAACTCACATCTTAACTGGAAGGGGGGTGTAATGGACGAGTTGCCCATATGAAACCCAACGTTTTCTTTAGTTATTAGGTTGTGAAAATAGTCATTAAGAAATGTACTATATGTTATTTTATTGAGTGAAATCTGTGTAAATATGTAATGTGATTGAGTATCCTATTCTTTATGTAATGATTAACTGTGAATTATGTATTGGCATAAATGTTTTGTCAAGTGCGTTGTTAAGAAATTGATGTAGAGATTTTGGGGGGTTTGGCGGGATACTGGCATGGCGGATGGGGGTCGTGTTGTGACGTGGAGGATTTTGGGTGTGCTCCTGAGTGTGGTGGTGACTGGAGACTGTGAGGAGGGGAGTTGGTGAGAGGTTTGCATTAGAGAGGTGTTTGGGAGATTGTTCTTGTGCTGGGCAAAAGGTGTTGTGGTGTCATTGGAGGGGATAGTTGTGGTGACGCCCAGGCAGTAGTGGTGGGCGTAATCGATTACTAGTAATCGATTCGATTACTTGTTGGAAAAGAACAGTAATCGATTACTTTTCCAGTAATCGATACTTCTGACCGATTACTCAGAAATTTGAAATAATGACAACGTTTGTTTCGTTTGGATCTGATAGATACTTTATATATATATATATATATATATATATATATATATATATATATATATATATATATATATATATATATATATATATATATTTCAACTGTGCCACCAGACATATAACATAGATTATATAATATTTGTTACATATATTCAGTCGGGTGGCAGAGTACTTGTTACGTTTAATAATAATTATATCCATTTAACAATAGTCAATAAAAGAAAACGGGATCAAGTAGCTGATTCTGCGGTCACGGGGTGTGGACTACTGGATTCAACTAATACACCAATGTGATTTAGGATGCAATTTGTAATCCAATATATATATATATTTTTATGAGTCATTGAAGCCATTCCTATATTTGTGTAAAGTTGTAAACCATTAAAGGAGTTTGATATTATTTAGACTAATGAAATAAATTATTAAATTAGTAAAGGTTTAACTTATATAATGTAAATATATAATGCTGTTTTTCAATATGTTCTTGACACAAAATACCCTTTAAATAACTCTTTTTTTTTTTTTTTTTTTTTTTTTAATGTATAAAAAATATTCTGACAAAACATTCGCTGAGTGAGAACTTGCCAGCTGAGAGGATGAATGAACAGGTATCGATTACTATCCGATTACTTTCGAAAAAAGTAATCAGTAATCGCGATTACTTTTTTTTGCTGGTATCGTCCACCACTACCAGGCAGAAGTGGAGTGTTGTATTTTTGGACCTTGCAGTGTTAATTTACCGATGTGTGGAGTCAGATTCTTAGTTATCTTTTACATAATTGAACATTGCATTATTTTGAGTTTCCTGGAGTGTAGGTCTAAGGATAAATTTAATGCTTTCTTTTTATTGTCAGGAGATTGACCCCACTGACCTGCACATGATTATATGTAGTAGTAATAATTAGTTCGTAAGATACTGCCAAATTGTTTCATTGACTTTCTGGGTGTTGGAGCGCGATTTAATTCTACTGTAGTTGCTAACCAGCCGGCCCGGGGTAGTGAGGAAATAAGGCCATATCACAGGGTCAACTGCTATTTATAATTTGCAATTGTGAGGATTATGTGCGGCTGGGAACGTAACAATATATATATATATATGTATATATATATATATATATATATATATATATATATATATATATATATATATATATATATGTATATATACATAGTGTTTACATTGTGGGAAAAAATACAGGAAAACAATGTATGACCCTTTTGTTTAATCCGAGTTTCATACTTCGGCCCTACTTCTAGAGTAGTTGAATAGCCCTGCCTTTGAGCGTGACAGGGCTGCTTCTATAGATGCTTCCACACCTAAAGCACCAAGGTGTGGTGTTACCGCAGCACTTGAGTGTTGCTCTGACCGTATGTTGGGCGCTGAGAGAAACGGATGCTGGCCCCACTCCACCTGATGTCTCGGGTAGTGAAGGGAGAGGAAGAGAAGCAGTGACGGAAAAGAAGATGGTTCATTGTTTGTTACAGTCGTCTGATATAATTATAGATAAAGATTTAGCTATCTTTCATCCTAAAAATATAATAGGGAGAAACTGACGGGTGTGAGAGGGGTGAAGAGTGATGGGAGAGTTAGGGAAGAGGGAGGGTGAAGGATAATGGAGGAGAGACCAAAAGCTGAGTCATCTTTCAAAGGAGATACTGTCGGTGACGTTTATGTGAGGCGACAGGCGACTTCACAAACACACACACACACACACACACACACACACACACAAAAGAGACAGAGATGGTAACATGTCTCAAAAATGTACCCAGGGAAGGACGCAGAGTCAACACAGGACGAGATCAAAAGAGGCCAAACTTCGAATAATGGAGGGCGAGTATTGGTGGTGGTGAAGTTGAGTGTTGGTGGTGGACGGTGACTATTGGTGGTGATAGATGATGAGTATATGGTGGTGATGGAGGGTGAGTGTTGGTAGTGATGGAGTGTGGGTGGTGCTGGTGCTGGGGGGTGAGTCGTGATTATGAAAGAGGATGAATGGTGATTGAGATGAAGAGTCAAGTTGAATGACGCAGGATGATTCTCAATGGCTTATAAAAATTCTCAGATAAAAAATTAATGAGTGTGAGTCTGTGTGAGGGATGGAGTGGAGGTGTTAGTCAATGAGGACACACTTCACAACGAGCGACTCAGTCGGTTGGTCGATTTGGCATTGGTCTCATGTCCTGGGGATATCCTAGAGTGGATTCGACTCCCAGTGAGGTTGTGGGATGGACATTTACAAGCTAACGTCTGACCAAAACAGTTAAATAACTAGAGCATGTACAGTATCATACCATTGTCCGTTAATGTATTCTGTTTCTTCGTATCTGTTTTCCATCTTTCTTACCCTCCTCCTATTCTATGACTACTTTTACAGTTCACACCGGGCTCTTCAGTCGTCTTTTTATCAACCTTCAGGTAAACAGATATGCTCCACACCATAAGAATCTACAGTCAGTGCTAGTGTGAGGCTGGGTGTGGATTTAAGAGTGGGGGTGAAAAAGTTTGTGAAAATTGTGACCATGAGCTTTACAGTGTGTAAGAGCAAATTTCGGCGAGAAGGATGAGAATGAGGCTGATCATCAACCTACAGTCAGCGTCAATTGACGTGTCGTCAACAAAAACAACACACGCAACGTGATTTCTATTATTAATAATAACGAAACAAATAGATAGAATGCAACAACATTATATCTGAAGCTTTGTTTACTAACCTTCTATTTGGGTATTGGTTGACCTTTGCGTTTTCGCACGTCTGCGAGGCGGCCAGGCAATGAATCTGCAAGTTTTTGCAGAGTTGATGGTGGTATGGTGGTCCAGGCCCGACGAAGTGCATCCTCTAATTTTTCCAGTATGGAGGTGTCTTCTCTTATTTTCACTTTTAGAATGGCCCAGTGGTTCTTAATGGGTGATATGTCAGGGTTGTTTGGTGGCCAGTCAGGTATCATCTCGATCTCGCTGTCCCTGAGCCAGTTCTTTACCACCTGGGCGGTGTGGCATGGTGCGCCGTCCTGTTGCAAGATCTCTGCACCTGTCGCCCCAAAGCAATCTACCAGTTTCCCATCTAAAAGGCGCAGGTACACGTCTTTAGTGACGGACTGACCCTTGGGGAATATGTGCATATTAGCCAAGCCACCGTACGCAAATGCTCCCCACACCATAAGAGAGGGAGGATGTTTTAAGGTCTTGGCGGTATACCGGTGGTCACACGGGTCCGAGCCCTTGTGGCGCCACACCTTTATGCCTTTCGTATCACTAACACGAAAAACTGATTCGTCTGTCCACAAGACCTTTCTCCAATCTTCTTGAGTCCATGAAGAATATTTTTCGGCAAAGGCAAGCCTCTTCATCCACTGAGTCTCTGTCACCATAGGCTTACTTCTGGCCTTTATTTTGCTGTATTTCAGTTTATTTCGGATGATTCTCTGTAGAGTTCGTACAGCTGTTCCCTGTAGTAGATCTTTGTTCTTTTCCTTAATTTGCTTTGCTGTAATTGTTGGATTTTTTTCTAACTCCCACCTGATAATTGCTAATATCTTGTCTCCAACTTTGGAAGGCCTTCCCCCACCATATCTGTGATGGGGTGTATCACGCTCGCCACTCGCCTTAAATTTAGACACTTGTCGTTGCACTGTACGTAGGTTTACTCCTGTTTCTTGGCTGATTTCTCGGCAGTTAAGGCCTAACTTATGACACTGCACTATTTTTACCAAGTTATCCTGGCTTGTATACTTTTTTGACATTGTTCACGATTTGCACGAGCAATTTTGCAATGGTCGGTAACGCCTCGCGCAGGGTTTTGGGAAAAGGGCACAAAAAATCTCCGAGATCAATCCCCTACAAAAGCGTAATTAAAACTGACCGTTATATGTTTAAAAACTCTGAACGGCAACACCTCTGAGTTGCCAAGTAGTTATTTTCTCCCTGGGCGTTTTTTCTTGGGCGTTAGGAGACGAGGTATCACAAACCTAATATATATGTAGGTCTAGCGAGGCCTGCAACGACACGTCAATTGATGCTGACTGTACTGTACGTGTAAGTTTGAGTTTGGGCGTTAGTGTAAAGCTGGGTGTTGATGTGGGGGAAAGGAGTTAGTGTGGGGCTGGATGTCAGTGTGGGACTCAATATCAGTGTGGGACTGGGTGTCAGTGTGTGGCTGTATGTCAGTGTGGGGTTGGATATCAGTGTGGGAATGGGTGTCAATGTGGGAATGGGTGTCAGTGTGGGGCTGTATGTTAGGGTGGGGCTGTATATCAGTGTGGGGTTGGATGTCAGAGTGGGCTCCGTATCGTTGAGAAGACGATGCTATAATATAAGCTGTAAGCTGGACAAGAGAGTATACATGACTACAGGTGTATGAAGACTGTCACGACTACTCCAGTAGACGCCCACCGAAAAAATTCCTCGCACATTCTTTATCTATACCAGTTATACAATGAAGTTAACTGAGAAGAATTTCTTTCACCTTCATGTTGATACACAGACCTACCCATTGAAACTAAACGCCTGAATATAAACTAAAAACCGGCTGCTCACTCACAAGTAAACACTATATACAGTTGGCGTAGTGAACGGGGTAAATAGGACTTTATCCAACCCCTTTAGTATGATGCGTTTCCCCTAAGCTTTATAGAAATACTCGGGGATAGCACTAACATGTTAAGCATATCCTCCTCAATATGACAGAACAACTAGTTTAAATATGGAACGTAATCACTTATATGATAAATCAAGTTGTTTATTAATAATAAGTGGACTTTGTTGTATTTATGCTTCATAACGCCTCTCCGTGAGGTAGTCCCCTCCTACCATGGTATGTGGTAATTTACCGCAATGAATATTCATCAAGGGCCTGATGGCCTTCTGGTTAGAGCGCCGGAGTTGATTAAGGCGGCTATACAATCTAGCGTGGATTATGTCCCAAAGGTGTTGACTGAAGGTTGTTCTATTACGTTAAACCACAAAGAATAATGAACTAGTCATCTACTCTGAAGTGATTTGGATTATGGTTGCCTAGCCTTGGACCCAGCGTCTTAAAGGCGGTACTGTATAGTTAGCTGTTGCAGTTACTAGTGTTTATTTTTCATGACAAAAGAACAGTAATAGGTCTATCTGTCAATCTGTTACAAGACAAATTAATCTCATAAGTGGTGGCACAGACAAATAGGTTCCATGTCGCTTTGTCCTCTGCCATTTGGCTGTCCTCCCTCCCACTCACACTGCCTCCCTCATATATCTCTCCACTCCATCTGTCCCACTCATCCATGCTCTCCCTGTCATAGGGTTGACTAAAAACCTTCTTTCATAAGGCTTTACTTACCAAGAAACACAGGTAGGTGTTTACCCAGATACAGCCAGGACCTATATGACTCTAGAATGCTAAAATACCTTAAACATAAGCTTCGGAACACGAAACCTAAGACCCTGAACAAATCTAACAAAGAACTCAGAAACAGTCATAATGAATCCAACCCTTCTGACAATGAAGCATTTCCAGTAAACCTCAATTTTATACCACATTCATCCCATTGAATAAAGTTCCAAGCAAATATTATACACAACTCAATCAATTCAATAATTAAATCTATTTACACAATTATATATACAAAAATTAGCCTACATACCTAATTATTAGTAAGTAAGCCTATCTACAGGTTTTTAAATTCTGGTACAACGACGAACAGGTTCTGGCATGCTAGAAGTAGGCTGTTCGTCGGGAACGAGTGAAGCCTGTCGGGGAGAGAGAGAGAATCATTCTCCAGTGAAGTCTGAAGATCTGGCACAGAGTCAGATGAACCCTGGTTCTCTGAAGGCTGATCAGGCATAGGGGGTAGAGACTCCTCAGAGAGCACCAGAGCCTTGGGGGAAGGTCCCAGGTCCCTAGTGGAGACAGTAGTTTCAGGATAGCGGACCCAGGCATGGTAAGGAGTGGCATTCGCAAGGTCGACAGGTTCCACCAGAGGATCAGACTTAGACTGGCGGACAAACTTGCGCAGGAGAACAGGCCCAGGGGAGGAAAGCCAGGTTGGTAGAGAGTAACCATTACAGGATTTCCTGGGGTAAGTAAACAGTCTTTCACGAGGGGTTTGATTAGTGGCAGTGCAAAGAAGAGACCTGACAACATGAAGAACACTGTCTAGCACTAGTTCCCAGTGAGTCCCGGGAAGATTGCGAGATCTAAGAGCCAAACGCACAGCTTTCCATGTAGTCCCGTTCTCCCTCTCGCACTGAGGATGATAGGGGGTGGAATGAGTCATGGCTACACCTTGTTCCATGAGAAAACTAGAAACTTCCTTGGATACAAACTGCGGTCCCCTGTCAGAGTGGATAGAGGAAGGGCAACCAAATAGAGAAAACAGTTTCAGAAAACAAGCTATAACAGTCTGAGCAGACATGTGTAGACAAGGAAATGCAAAAGGAAATCTAGAGTATTTATCCACAATAACCAGAAGATATTTGTTGCGAGTAGAGGAAGGCTTAGGACCTAGAAAATCAATAGGATACGGTCGAAGGGATGCATAGCATGAATGAGATGAGCTGAGGGTGGTCTGAAACACTTAGGTTTCAATTCAGAATAGACAGAGCACTGTGAACAAACTCTTTTCACATCCTCTAATGAATATGCCAGATTTTTTGCCCTCACCAAGTGGTATAGTCTAGTGACACCAGGATGACAAAGTAATATGTGGATCTCTTCTAGGGAAACAAAGCGAGAATTAGAAGTGGCATTGCAACCGTGGGAGAGTATCACATGGAATATTCTCAACTCTGGGTCGATAGTTGATATCACACAGGTATTCAGAGAGTTCAGTCGCCACCGCAAGATCTTGTCATTCTTAATTTTGGACGAGTGACGAGAGTTGAACATAAAAGATACTGCCTGCTGATCATTCACAATAGTGAACCGTCTACCAATTAGAAATAATCTCCACTTACGCACTGCTTCAATGATGGCAGTAGCTTCTCTTGCCATGGCAGATTGGAGCCTTTCAGAGGTAGTCAAAGTCATCGAGAAGAAAGCTACCGGACAACCATGCTGAGAAAGAGTGGCAGCCAAAGAAGCAGCAGAAGCATCAGTTTCAACCTATAAAGGCAAAGTCTCATCAAATGCATCCAGAGACGCTTTGCAAATCTCGTCTTTCAAGGAGTTGAAGCACCGAGTTGCTTGGGAGTCCAAGGGGAAAAACTGAGTTTAAGAGAGCTAGAATACGACTAGAATAACTGGGAATCCAAAGTGAATAATATGAGAAGAGGCCTAAAGCACGCTTGAGAGAGGCCGAATCTGAAGGGACAGACAAGTTCCTCAGGGGACAGAGACGTTCAGGGTCAGGGCGTAGAGTTCCGTTAGATATACAGTATCCTAGGTAGTTTATTTGAGTCAAGTTGTACTGGCATTTGGCCTCATTCAAGGTAAGATTACATTTAGAAGCTACTTCCAAGAAGCGCTCAAGATTACGATCATGATCTTTTTGCCCAAATCCACAGATTATAACATCATCAATAAAAGCATAAGTGGCTTCCAGGTTGTCATCAGTAATCAAACTAGCAATCACACGTTGGAAAGCCACAGCATTAGTCAGACCAAATGGGATCCTAGTTTACTGAAATAATTGTCCATCAGCCTAAAAAACAGTGTACATTTTCTCCTCATCCATGAGGGGAACCTGGTATAAGCACTTTTAAGATCAAGCTTACTGAACACCGTATACCTTGCCATTTTATGAACCAAGTCATTAATGCGAGGAATTGGGAAAGGGTCTAGTAGTGTAAAACGATAGTTCTAGAACAGTGAACTACCATGCGGCACTTATGGCGATCATCCCTAGTTGCTAAAACATGAGCTTTCCAGGGAGACCGGCTCTTCTCTATTATCCCTTCACGAAGCAAGGACTGAACTACCTCGCGAATGAAATTCTCATCAGACTTAGAGAACCTATGAGTTTGAGTTGAGACAGGATTACAGTTGTGGGTCAAGTTAGGGAACAGGGAAGGAGGATCCAAGGACAAAGAAGCAACTCCACAAACAGCATAGGTCTAGGTCCATGAAGGTCAAATTCAACTGATTTATGCATCTTCATAAAGTCTTTTCCTAGAATTACTTTAGCACACAGATGAGGAAGAACACACAATTTAAATTTTGAATACTCATTTCCAAGTACATTAAGGTTAACAGTACAATGCCCCATGTATCTGAGAATGGGGATGAAGATGTCATAGTTACGTTTACCCTAGAAGGGGTAATGTTCAGGCCCAGTTGCTCAGCTACCTCAGCTTGCATAAAACTAGAATCACTACCACTGTCAATTAGAGCATACATATTGACATTATTCACCCTTACAGAAACACTAGAACAGCATGGTTGTTTGGAGGAAGCATCATCATCTATAACCGGTCCGTAGTTGCAGCAGAAGAGCCACAGGGTGGAGTAGGTGCAGTAGATCCGTTGGGTGGAGTAGTGAGTGAGTGATAAAAGTTTGGCACAAAGGCCAGGCGCTTGGACCGATGTGGTCATTCAGCGCCTAATAACTAGGAAAACTGAAATGAAAAAACAACACAATAAAATCTATAAGTTAAATGTCATAAAGTATGTCACAATCTGACAAAAATTTCGCAACCTTGAAAATATATGCAGAAATACCTAAAATGTCAGAGACACTGTGGGTACCAAAACCAACAGTTCCTGGGGAGAGAAATTTTCTGCAATGCTCCACTGCCACAGGGACGTGGCAAACATCACAAAGGGGAGCGTCACCACAACATAAAATATGGCGTGCATTAACCGTGTATGGCCAATACGAAGCCTGGTCAGAACAACATCAAAGAGCCTGCTCGGAGTGCTGTCCGACACCGGCCAAACCTACACAGAAGGATCCATTGCTTTCAATTAATTGTTTGTGACAGTGGCGGATGACCACCTCTCCTGCCACTTCCTCCTGATGAAATTTGATATATATATATATATATATATATATATATATATATATATATATATATATATATATATGCAAGAAAGAAGGAACCAAAGGCCAGGGGCCTGCAAACCGTTCCTTCCAAGAAAAAAAAACAAAATAATGCAAACGAGAGCTAAATTTAAGATCCGTTTATTTCGAGATCCCTAGACACACTGCTTTTGAAAGACTGGGGATCACAGGAAGCAGGAAATACAGACAGAGGGAGACAGTTCCATAGTTGACCTGTTGCATAAATGAAGGACTGTGAGTAACGGTTAACTCTTGCATTAGAGAGTTGGACAGAAAAGGGATGCGAGTTTGTTGCTAGATGGGTGCTACGCGCTCGTCGTAGAGGTGGAGGGATGCATGCAGACAGTTCAGAGGAGCAGTGACCATTGAAGTAACGATAGAAAAAGAGATAAAGATGCAACAGTGTGGCGAAGAGACGGAGGTTGAAGGGAGCCAGTGCGAGAAGGAGAGTTGATGAGACCAAAGGCCTTTGACTCCACCCTATTGAGAAGGGCTGTATGTGGGGAGCCTCCCCACAGATCGGCAAAAGGGACAGGAAAGTTACCTAGAGTACCATGAACGGCTTCCTTAGGCACGACATCTGCCTCCTCATTGCCTGGCACACCCACATGAACAGGAATCCAGCAAAAATGAAGTCTCTTGCAATGGGAAGCTAGACAAAATAGCTACTCCTGAATTAGCTGCACCAAAGGGCGAGTGCTGGAAAAATTCTGATTGGCTGTAAGGGCACTCAGCGAATCAGAATATAGGGTAAACTGGCTCTCCCTACTGTCATACTCTAATGCATGGACAATAGCATGAAGCTCAGAGGTAAAAACTGAAGCAGCACCGTGGAGTCTTGCCTGATGCACCGTATCCTCAAGGATGACTGTGCAGCCAATGCCAGAATCCAATTTTGACCCATCCATGTAAATTTTAGTGGTTGAGTCATGAATCTGGGAATGTTAAGAAACAGGGCTCTAGCTTCAGCTGATAATCTCGACTGCCTAGTACAGGCAGGTTTGCAAACATGGACCTCTGGAATAATCCAAGGAGTGATCAGAGAATAAGAGATTTGCCGTACTTGAACGTTGTCGAAAAAAGTATCCTATAAAAACCCATACATATGAAGAGGCCTTGGAAAACTCATATTTTCCTCATACTTCCCTGCAAGACGAAAGTCCTTCATCAGGCGGTAGACAGGGTTAGACAAGGAACTCTGAGTCTTAAACAAAAGCCGCAAACTAAGATCATCTCTACGAAGATCCAAGGGTAACTCACCCACCGTAACATACAGACTCTCTGCAGGGGAAATGCGAAAGGCACCCATGCAGATTCTCGTTGCTGAGTTATGAACAGGGTCTAGAAGATTGAGGGCAGACTTGGCCACTGAGGAGTATATCTGGCAACCATACTCCAATTTAGAACGACATAGGGCATCATATAGCCGGAGAAGTGCAGGTCTGTCAGCACCCCAAAATTTCCCACTAAGAACTATAAGGATTTCAAGAGACCGCAAGACAGTGGTCTTTAGCTGTAGAATATGATCCTTCCAAGTAAGTCTACTGTCAAGAGTAAGCCCCAAGAAATGCACCTTATCTTCATAGGACAAGATGTTATCTCCCAGGAGTAGGTGAGGAACTGCTGCCGAATTCCTCCTCGAGAACTTGATAGCTACATTTTTTGGGGGGAAGAAGCGAAAACCCCACTCCTCAGCCCACATTTGTGTTGCATTGATGGCATTTTGCAACTGCAGTCTTGCAGTATTGGAGTCGGCTGCTGTACAGTATATGGCAAAGTCATCAACCAAGAGTGAACTTTAGATCATAGCTTCATTCTCAACTCTCTCAGCTACTCCAATGATGGCCATGATGAAACATGTGATGCTTAAAACGCTGCCCTCAGGTTGTAGAACTTTGGGGGGAGACTGTGAGACCAATTCGGACTCGGATATAATGCACATGGAGGAAACTGCAGGAACTGGAACATGGTCTCAAACAAACCTTTAGATCATAAGCTGGACAATACACCCATATGCCATGTTGTATCATACGCTTTCTCCAAGTCAAAAAAAAAAAAAAAACGAGTATGTTTGTTAGTAATGAAACGGTTCTGAATATCTGTCGTCAAGTGCAAAAGAGAGTCCATGGTGGACCAATTTCTACGAAAACCAAACTGCACAGGGGAAATGTGGCCTATAGTCTCCAGCCACCAAACTAACCTGTTGTTGACCATCTCAAATAATTTGCACAAACAATTGGTAAGCACTATCGGTCTGTAACTCGTTGGAAGTGTGGCATCTTTTCCCGACTTAGGAATGGGAATAATGGCTGACATCCTCCAGCTCTTGGGAAGAGTGGTGGAGAACCAAATTGCATTGTAAATGTCTAACAAAAGCAGCAGATACTCATGTGGAATATGGCGAATCATGTCGTAATGTACGCCATCTTCACCGGGGGCAGAAGACCCTGCAGCTTGTAGAGCTTGAGTCAATTCTTGGAATATGAAAAGCCTATTATATACTTCCTGGTCCGTCACAGCAGAGCCCAAAGGGGGTGCCGATGGATGCCCCAATGAGCCAGAACTACTTTGCATGGTCCGTCACTGCAAAACCCAAAAGGGATACTGACTGACGCCCCGCTGAACCTGAAATACTGGCAAAATAGCGAACATGGATGTTAGACACCTCTTCCAGGTCTGAAACCACAGCTCTGTCCACCTTCAAACAAGGAGGTGGGTGGGGAGTCAATTTTCCGGACAGCCTCCTCACTTTAGTCCAAACTCTCCCTATGGGTGTTTTAGATGTAACACTTTCTATATATTTGTGCCACGAATTACATTTAGCCCATTTAAAATATTTACTTTTCTTGCTAGTGCTCTATGATATATTAAGTAATTTTCCTGAGAAACATTGCACTTATAACGTCTATAACAAGACCTTGTAATGCGTCTCAAGTTAGCAGATGTTTTATCCCATCATAGGAAAACCGGATGATGAAAATTGCCAGAAGAACTGGGGATAGAAACCTGAGCACTCTTAAGACCTGCGCGAAGAAGTAATCATACACTTGGATGTGGGTCTCAAAAGATGAGAAATCAATGGAACAATCGAAGGCAGCAGAAAAATTTCCCAGTCAGCTTTATCCACACACCACTTTGAAGGTGCTGATGGAGGCAACCCCTGAAGGGTGTCAGTTATGATTGGGAAATGGTCGCTATCATGCAGACACTGTGACACAGACCAACTGAGAAATAGCAATAAATCGGAGGAACAAATACTTAGATCAATGGAAGAGTAGGTGTTAGAGTTCTACATATGTATGTAGGAGCACCATCGTTAAGTAATGACAGATTATTTAACAGGAGTAATGATTTAACCATAGTGCCACACACATCAGTGGCATTCCCACCCCACAGAATGTTGTAGGCATTAAAATCCCCGAGTAACAAGACAGGAGGTTGCAGCATCTCCACCAGCTCCTGGAGACTATCCAACTGTACTGCTTCCTCAAGCGGGAGATACAGTGAACAAACAGTGTACATTTTGTGTAGTGATACCTTCACAGCAGGGGCCTGCAGGCGAGTTGGGAGATCCACTTGAGTATGATGAACGCTCATTTTAATGATAATAGCTGCCCCACCTTTTGCCCGAAGACCTGTGGGAGACAGTGAGCTATGGTACACATAGTTGAGTCCTGGGTTGAATGGATGATAACCCATCTTCATTTCTTGCAGGCAAAGGACATCCCAGTCAAATGTGTTCTTCAAGATAGCAATTTCTTCGCAATTAGCACATAAACCCCTACAATGCCACTGAATAATCTTAGGCATGGTGTGTTGAAGAGGATATGAGCCGTACCTACCGGGACTCAACATGCGAGGATGCCGCAATATCCATATGAAGTTCTGGATGGTCACCTTCTACAACTAAACATTTATGGACCAACCTGTTTAAGGAGCCACCTCGACGATTCTTTTGCACTTCCTGGTGTGTTGTTCCAGGATGGCGAAGTCTATGTTCCCTTGACCAAGAAGGGCGTTCCTGGACGTTTCTACCATCAAGTGTACTGTTAAAGCCCAACTTTGATTTCTTTTGAGAAGGAGAGGTGAGTAGTGAAGACATATTTTTCAGAGGTAGATGCTCAACTCCCTCTTTATCATCATCATTAGACTGGGGACTGATCTTTCTTTTCTTGTCTTTCTCTGCCTCAGAAACTGGTGGCTGCCGGAGGTAGGTGCTACTACCGCCATGGGGTAATGCACAAGCACCAGAAACAGATGATGACAAAGGCTGATTATTAAAAGGTGCCTGTGACACCCCTTTGCAGGGCCTTTGATACTTGCCGGGGTACTCTTCGGAGATCTGCTATGGTGCACATTCCAGTCAGAGCCCTTCTGGCTGCCAGACCGAGACGGAGATTTAACATTTTCCCCCACACGAGAATCAGTCGCAGCAGGATGATTTTGTCCATCCTTAGGTGTCCCAGAAGTCTCTGCCATAGAGTGAGTCAGTGTCATGGTAGACACATGAGTGGCACTACTCCCTCCCGAGGAGGAGGATGAAGAGTGGGGACCCTGACAGTGAAAACAATAAGGCCCAGAGTCACATTCTGATGGGCCATGTGCCTCCAATGAGGAGCAGTGATTGCAGCAGGCCCCGTTCTTACAAAACTTCTTTAGATGTCTATGCTCAAAACAATTGTAACATTGCATAAGCCTGTTGTGAAATGACTTCACCCTAAGCCATAAGGGGCCGATGTCATCATGGTCTGGTAAGTGTGATCCAAAGAAAGTATCACCAATTTCTGCTTTAATTTGCAAACGGACAACACACTGTCAGGATACATACCCATAATCTCTGAATCAGAAAAATCATGCAGGTCCTCACAAAAGACTACCACATGAAAGTAATGAAAGAGTAATCAAAGCCCTTGTGGGGCTGTACTGTTGTGAACAGTTGGAGGGGCAAGCCATGTGTTGCGACATCCTTCCCTGAATAACATTCTTAGCACGGAATAAAAACCCCTTGCCATAGCGCTTGATAATTTCCTTTGGCATGGAACTCACCTCCTTCTGGAGGTACTGATATGCATGGATAAGGTTGGAGTTGTTCTCCTTATAATAAGCCACAAACCACTCAGGGGTTGGGGAAACTCTGTTTATCATTCTGGAACACATAATCTGTAAATATGTTAGGCACATAATCTTCAGCATCATCAATGACATTCTCTGACTGCATCAAGGAGGTCAAATACATCAGGTCCCCTCAAAGACAAATCAGGTGCCGCAGCATGTGCAGCTGTTGCTGCAGAAGCATCCAGGAATGCTGCATAGCAGTTATTTAGAGTGCCATTTCCATCTGCGCTGTGCAATCTAATGCAGGAAACAACCCCAAACTCTTTGAAAAGACAATGGATAGAGTTGAACATCAAGGAACTGGGTAGATTCCTCAGTACAATCGTGTCTGCAGTTGAATTGCGCAGGGGTTCAGGTTCATTCTCATATAAAGAATTGAGGAACTTCTCTCTCCCACCCCTACACCCACCATGGAGCACAACAGGGGGAGGCCGTGTGCCAGGGGTGATACCACTGTCGACCCCAGAGGTGGTTAGAGAGTATATGCAGGTAATTGGGGGACCCAGAGAAGGGTGACTCCAGGACGATAGGAGCCACCAGGCCCCCCAGTGCCCACTTGACCCTAGTCAACGCATGAACATATGATTGACCTGGTCAGGCCTAACCAGGCCACCTGTCGAGCCAGAATAAGGGACCAAAGAGATGTATTGCTAGCTACAGGGCGCACTGTGCAGCATCACTCAACCTCCAGGACTCCCATCTCCCAGCATTACGGGACGCCACCCACAGCAAATGGGGAGGCAACAGTCCTGCCCTGGATGGCAAATGGGCAGGGACTAACATCACCAACAGGCATCCTCAATCAATGACGTAGGGGGTGTAGGGGGTGCTTGGTCTGCAAGGCTGACAAATGCCAGACCCTACAAAGGTAGGCACGCCTCTAAAGTAGGTGACCGTGCCAGCCACGCTTCAAGCTCTGCCACCACGTCAAGGTGACTCCCTGCACTGGGGTGCTAGGAGGAGTAGAAGCAGTCGGTATAGTAGCCAAAATGGTTGCTACAGACTCACCAAAACAGCATGGTTGTTTGGAGGAAGCAGCATCATCTATAACTGGGTCCTTAGTTGCAGCAGAGCCACAGTGTGGAGTAGGTGCAGCAGATCCGTTGGGTGGAGTAGAACAGTAGGTATAGTAGCCAAAATTGTAGCTACAGACTCACGCTTCAATCTGTCCTCTCTGTCCTTCCAAGATTTACACACACCGGCAGAATGACCTTGCATACAACGGTCCGAGCAGGACATCAAGCTCGAGGGTGACGGGACCGACCACAGAAAAAACGAGGGTTGGGAGGCAGCAGCTGTCCCTATATATTCAGCAGCTTCTAGAGTGGGACAGGATGAATTAACTTCATTAGGAGAGGTTGAGTAGTTTTCATGGAGTTGAGGAGTAACATATTCAGCATTCCTCTGAGTCAAGTCCAAACTTCGAGCGAGCTGCACAGCTTCATGTAGAGTTAGAGATTCTATCTCCAAGAGTTGCTGACGAATCATAGGTGAAGTGAGATCAGATATAAAAGCATCATGGATGGCTTCCTGGGTATAAGTATCTGCAGTCACAGCCTTAAACTCACATTCCTTGGATAGCAGCTTCAGCGACTGTAGAAACTGGTCTGTGGATTCACTGGGTAGCTGTTTCCGTTTAGAGAGCTGATGCTGAGCAAAGATGACGTTTGTAGATTTCACATAAACAGCCTTCAGTACCTCAATAGCTTCAGTGTAGGTCTTGGAATCAGCAATATGAATATAGACTGAAGGGGACGCGTAGTTAAAGAGGAGCTTAAGCTTGTCTGGTGCAGTGTCGCCACGCACGGACTCGAGTAAATTAGTGAAGGTGCAGAACCAATGTTTCCACTGTGCAGGGGTAGTATCTTGAGTTCCGTTAAAACGTTCAGCTCATAGCAACGTCTCCATCTTCAGTAACTTAGTCTCGGTGTCAGCGGTAAATAAAAGAATTTTCTTGCTAAGTAAATTGTCATAATGTTGGCTTAAAAAGTATCTTCTTTCATAAGGCTTTACTTTGCAAGAAATACAGGTAGGTGTTTACTCAGATGCAGCCAGGACCTATCTGACCCTAGAATGCTAAAAGACCTTGAACATAAGCTTCGGAACACGAAGCATAAGACCCCGAAGAAATCTAACATAGAACTCAGAAACGGTCATAATTGATCCAACCCTTTTGACATTGAAGCATTCTCAGTAAGCCCCACTTTTATACCACACACCCCCTCTTCCATCTCACTCATACACTTTTCTAGTCAGTCTCTTATTCTCCATCCTCTCCACATGGCCAAACTGTCTTAAAGTAATAATTGATGTGATGTATATTCATATATGTCGTGTTTCCAAATTGATGATGATATTTCATTGAAAGTCACTAAATTTTATTTCTGTTTTATCACAAATCTCCTACCAGCAACTTGCCATTAACTTCAGATTTATTGTATTTCTTTAATAAAATGATTAGGGAATAAACGAGTATAAAATCTGGTTTTCATTTTAAAGAAGTGCCTTCAAAGGACATATTAAAGCTGCAAGTAGATAGTATCCGTCAATACAAAAACTCCTCTTTTTTCTGTGGCATTTTCTTACAAAAATCAATACAATGAAGCTAATTAATGTGAAGGAAACCTCAGGCTTTTCCAAAGCTGAAATATGCGATTCGAATGCAACTGAGGATTTGATAACTATGCCAAGGTAAGGACGGAAGAATGTCCAGGGTACAGCCGAAGGGTATGGGTACCTTTGTTAGCTTATGTATCATCAAGTCTGGTTTATATAATGCTCATGAATGTTCTTTTGAACAGGACCAAAATTAGAACGGAAAGATGATAGGGTTAGGTAAAACAAAAAGATCTTGAAAAATCAGAACCATGTTTTGGCGAAACTTATGATTCTGACGTCTAGTTCTCCTTTAAATCTTTTTAACCTCGCGATTTCATATGAGTTCCCTATTACTGACAAGGTGGTTTGGGTGAATCATAGCCCCAAAAAGGGTGGTTTGCGATATAAATGGATGCCAATGAATCACACTGAAAACATTGGGTATGTAAAACTGGAGCGTGGGGAAGAAAGAGAGAACTCAGAAAATCGCTCAGAGCAGATAATGGAATTTTCCTTGAAGGAGGAAAAAAACAAAAAGATCTCCCAGGTATATCTCATATAGACCTATCAGCTTTGCTGCAGGTAAAATCAAGGGTTTATGATCCATAAATTTACTTTTCAAAATGACATGCGATGAAGACCTTGTTAGTATGCAACCTGTAGAAACAACAGCATTTTTAAATATGACCTAAACATGATCAGAACTTATATTTCCTTGAGATATGTTAACTATGATTTTGCTTGGAAATAATGATGGAGTTGAAAATTATGTATTTTGTTAACTATACATTTAGCACCGTTCGGTTCGGCATTTTTGTCCAAATGGAATCTTGGTTTTACCTAAATTCAATTTCCAAAGGAAGTTACTCATGGTGCCTAACATTTCATTATATATATATTTATTTATTTTTGCTTAAAGAAGTATCAAAGCACCCAGAGGAAATACGACCCCAATGGAGGAAGAAAGTTAATGACGGGTGGGAGGGGGAGGATATTTGACGCGAGGAGGGAAGTGAAAGTAGAAGAACGGACAAGTATAGAATGTGTGTGTGTGTGTGTGTGTGTGTGTGTGTGTGTGTGTGTGTGTGTGTGTGTGTGTGTGTCGGAGGGGGGGAGGGGGAATGTAGGAGGGATGAAAGAGGAAAGTAAATAATGGATAGTATGCATGGCTGTTTTTATTTTTGGCCAATGACAGTGGGGTTGGGTGACGACCAAGCTGGAAACTGCATGACTCCCTCACACTTGCGCCCTAGCCTCCTTCACTGAGTCCTGCCCTCTCCCACAACTTCGCTACCCTTCACTCGCACTCTGTTTGCAGTCACAACCACATCCTGGATGTTAAGTCCTTATGGCCCCCATCCGGGTGGAGAGTTAATTTACTCAGTAGATCTTATAACCAACAGTAATTTGGTTAGATGGTCACGACCTAAGTAGTATATACCTCCTGAGTCCTAGGAAACCATTTGCCATGGAATTCAGTGTAGAATCAAGTGAAGGTTGCACTATGTTGCGTGCGTGGCTGGCGGGGGCCCCACCTGCAATTAGGTAAAAAATAAACTATGTGTTTAACAATCAATCTTTCTACGTATTCTGTAGGAGTAGACTGTAGCACCAGTCGAGCAGGGCAGTGCTCCCGAGGTGGATGGAAAGCTGATGACAGGGAGTGCTGGAGCTCCCGTTTCATCAGCCCTCAGGACTAGTTCCTGACCATCCCCCTTTGCTGAACTTTTTCAGTGTCTCAGTTACACAGAGAGTAGGCCAGCATGCTCTCCAGTACAAATTTCTCTAACTATCTACACCAAACTACATGCACAGTACACACTACACTTCCTATTCAAAATTCGACAAAAATAGCGTCTTTTCATCAAGCCTCGGAGTCCCCAGGGGGGGGGAACATAAATGCCCCCACCGTCCGCCCCTCTCCCGGTGACGACTCGAGGTGCCTGGAACCACTGTCTGACTCTCTTCTTCTTCATTTCTGCAATATTCGCTGCCTTTCCTCTAACTTTCGCTCTGTTGAGCACCACCTCTCCTTCTCTAAACCTCACCTTCTTTTTCTAACGGAGACTCAGGTGTCTGAGGTAACTGACAGCAAACCCTTTTCTATATCCTCCTACTTTCTCTATACTCATTTCAAAGCCAAAGGTGGCTGTTGTGTATATATACGCAACGACTTATCTTGCTCTCGTGTTCCTGAACTCGATTCTTCTGAATTCTCTACACTCTGGCTTCGGCTTTCCTGTCATTCTCTGACTAAATATATCTGTGCTGTTTACTTATCCCCTAATTCTACTATCAAAAATTCTTCGACTATCTTACTTCTACAATGGAACACATTCTATCCATTTCTCCTTTCTCTGAAATCTCCATTCTAGGAGATTTCAATGTTCACCACCACCTTTGGCTCTCCTCTCCTTTCACGGATCCACCTGGTGAACAAGCCTACATCTTTTCTATCCTTAATGACCTAGAGCAGCTTGTACAGCACCCTACCCGTATCCCTGACCACCTTGGAGAGAGCTCCAGCATACTTGACCTCTTCCTCACAACTAATCCTTCTGCTTACTCTGTTAATCTTTTCTCTCCATTGGGCTCCTCCGATCACAACCTTATTACCTTAACCTGTCCTATCACTCCGGTACGGCCTGTGGACCCTTCAGGGAAACGTCGTCTGTGGCATTTTGGTCCCGAGGACTGGGAGGCCCTCAGGCAGTACTACTTTGATTTTCCCTGGAATGATTATTGCTTCCATGGCCGGGAGCCATCTGAGTGTGCCTTGCGCATTACGGAGGTTATTCTCTCGGGCATGGAAGCATACATTCCTTTCTCATACCCTTTGCCTAGCACAAAAAAGCCTTGGTTTAATCACGCTTGTTCTAATGCTGTCCGCAACAAGGAGAGGGCCTACAAAAGGTACCGGAGCCAAGCCACCCCTGAATCACATCATCTTTACGTTCCTGCCCGGAATCGTGCTAAGTCTGTTCTTCGCTTTACTAATAATAATTTCATCCATACTAAATGCTCTCAACTCTCCAACTCGAATTCTTCCTGCTCCTTCTGGCACCTTGCCAAAAATCTTTCTAACAACTTTGCCTCATCATCCTTCCCTCCTCTTTTCTACTCTGATGGTTCTGTAGCTATTTCTTCTACTGATAAAGCAGATCTCTTCGCACAGACTTTCTCCTCCAATTCCACCTTAGACGATTCTGGTGCTGTTCCTCCATCACTAGTGATGTAAGACTCGCGAGTCTATCTATCTATCTATCTATTGCCAGACGCCTCAATCCCGTTTGGGGTGGCCACAAACAAATCACCTCCAAGTCGCCCTGTCCCCCGCCATTTCACTGCCCTGCTCCCAACTCACACCCCCCTCTCTCATATACCTCTCCACCCCATCCCTCCATCTCATCCTCGGCCTCCCCCTCCCTCTTTCCCCCTCCACCTCACTCATATACACTCTCTTCGTCAGTCTTTCACCCTCCATCCTCTCCACATGGCCAAACCACCTCAGTGTATTCCTCATAACGCTTCCCATCACATCCACATCCACACCACAATGTTCCTTTATATCCTCATTCGTCAGCCTGTCTCTCCACGTGACTCCACAGGCTCCTCTTAAATAACTCATTTCCACTGCTCTCACTCTTGACTTGTGTCCTTCCAACAATGTCCAAGCTTCACTTCCGTACGTTAGAGTTGGTATCACAATACTGTCATGTAGTAACTTTTTCACTTCCATGCTCACTTCCCTGTTTCTTATCACTGCTTTCAAGGAACCAGCAACCTTTCTTCCCTGCTGTACCCTTTCAAGCACTTCACCCTCCAAACCTCCATCCTTACTCATCACACTACCCAAATACTTAAACGTACTCACATTTTCCAATTCCTCACCATCCAACCTCGCTGTACATTCACTAACTTCACCTCTCTCAAAGACCATCACTTTACTCTTCCCTACATTCACCTTTAGGTTCCGTTTCTTACACACTCTCTCAAACTCATCCACCAAGCCTTGCAGCTCCCCTTCGTCTTCACTCAACAACACAGTATCATCTGCAAACAACAGTACAGGGAGTTTCCAAACACTATCTTCTCTCACCAGGGCCACTCCAACATCCACTCACGAGTCAATCGTTCAAATCGAACGATTCCTTTCGCTGAATCGGGTGTATCGAGTCATTGTTTTAATTAACTCGTTCACTTAGTAATAGTTTATATTCTAACATTATATTTCGGTTGAGACTCGAGAGTGGTATGTGCACTGCTCATATCACTGCCTGGCATGAGGACACACCACCACTCATATCACACCATCAATGGCTGATCACTGACCAAGTGACCAGACCTTCAGCTCGTGGCAGGCTGCGGGTTTCAGCCTCGAGTTGTGGACACGAGTGTCACGAGTGACTTATAACTTTAGAACTTGACTGACTCAGGCCGCTCCGGGCAAATGTGGCGGGGCCCGACCCGGCTCACTACTCACGAGTTTGAAATACCCGGTCGCGGTATAAGTATTGCTCAGTGTTCACACCACTGCTTGGTATGAACAGTAGTGTGAGCACACATCACCACTCATAGCACAGGACCACTTGCAGGCAGCGTGTTCCAGCCTTGATTATTGAGTGTGAACAAGATTTCGTAGAACTCGAATTACATGACTCAGGCCACCCCGGACAGATGCAGTGGGGCCCGGCCAAGGCCCGGCTCACCGAGTCACTGGTGACTCACGAATCGGGAAGGATTTTAAATAACAGGTCGCTGTGTTTTTCATTTCTGTTTTATTCTAGCATTAAAGGTCCGTGAACTTGTTTTTTTAAATGCTAATTTGTAAAGAGAGTATATTATGAAATGTATGGAGAGTGAAAGATTGAGAGTGAGGTGTGAGGGATTAGTGGTAGGGGGAGACCAAGAATGAGGTGGAGGGATGGAGTAAGGAGGAATATGAGGGTGAGTGGGTTTGAGTGGGAGGAAGGTAATGTCTGGCGGGAGAAAGGTTGGTTTAGAGACGATTCAGTCTTGGTAACCCCATCGAGGATAATGGCGTCGGCCAATAGATAGAAAGATAGAATTTAACTGCCACAGTTTAATGGATTATGTTTGTTTTTGCTCTAAATATGTCATTTATTCAATTTGTTTAACGGAATAGTAAAGTTTTTTTTTTTTATTATGTAATATAGGTGTTTCATTCTTTACCCGATAATTAAAATTTTCTTGCATCAGGTCCATAGTTAAACGCTAGTCAATAATGAATAGGAGGGGAGTTGGTAACATTCAATGATTAACCGAGTGTTGAGCGAGCGAGCTACGCTCTCTCACCCAATACCGACTTGCTCGGCTAGTCGGCTGGCAGAAGTAACGGTTGCTGCAGCCAGGCTACTGACTTGGTGAATCAAGTGACTCAACTACCCGATTCTCTTCGGTGAGTGACTCATAAAAACTCGAGTCACCAAAGTGAATCGAGTTTTCCATGTCTATCCATCACTACCCCCCTCTGACTTCCTCATGGCTGACATTAAAATTTCTTCAGCTGATGTATTTTCTGCCATCACTGGCCTCAGTACTAACAAGGCATATGGGCCGGATGGGGTCCCTCCTGTTGTTCTCAAGAACTGTGCTTCTGTGCTTACACCCTGCCTAGGCAAACTCTTTTACCTTTGTCTGTCAACTTGTACCTTTCCTTCTTGCTGGAAGTTTGCTCTCATTTAGCCAGTCCCATAGAAGGGTGACCACTCCCAACCCTCCAACTATCGTCCAATTGCTTTAACGTCCTGTATTTCAAAAGTTTTTGAGTCAATTCTCAATAGAAAAATTTTAAGTCATCTTTCCTATCACAACCTTCTTTCCGATCGTCAATATGGGTTCCGTCAGGGACGCTCCACTGGCGATCTTCTCACCTACCTTTCAGACTCCTGGTCATCCTCCTTTCGGGACTTTGGCGAAAGCTTTGCCATTGCACTTGACATCTCAAAGGCTTTCGATCGAGTCTGGCATAAATCTTTAATTTCCAAACTGCCCTCCTACTGTTTCTATCCTTCTATCTGTGCCTTCATCGCTAGCTTCCTTTCTGGTCGTTCTATAGCCGCTGTTGTAGACGGCCATCGTTCTTCTCCTAGATCTATCAACAGTGGTGTTCCTCAGGGCTCTGTCCTATCACCAACTCTCTTCCTTTTATTCATCAATGATCTTCTAAGCTGTACATCTAACCCTATCCACTCATACGCTGATGACTCCACCCTTCACCTTTCCATTCGGTTCCCACAATGCCCATCTCAACAGTTACTTCAACAAACAAGGCATGAGGCTATGGCACACTTAATGTCTGACTTGGCTCGTATCTCTGACTAGAGTAATAATAATATGGTTGTTTTTAATGCATCTAAGACTCAGTTCTTACACCTATCAACCCGACAAAATCTTCCACAGGTATACCCACTAATGTTTAATAATATTCAGCTTAATCCTGCATCATCCTTGAACATGCTTGGGGTTTCATTTACTCGGGACTTGTCTTGGAAAGATCATATTACATCTCTTGTAAAATCTGCTTCCAAGAGATTGGATGTGCTAAGCCGACTCTGCTCTTTCTTTACCCCTGCACAATTGTTGACTCTATACAGGGGTTTTATCCGCCCCTGTGTGGAGTACAACTCTCATGTGAGGGGAGGCTCCCCACATACAGCTCTTCTCAATAGGGTGGAGTCAAAGGCCTTTCGTCTCATTAACTCTCCTCCTCTTACTGACTCCCTTCAACCTCTGTCTCTTCGCTGCACTGTTGCATCTTTATCTCTTTTCTATCGCTACTTTAATGGTCACTGCTCCTCTGAACTGTCTGCTTGCATTCCTCCACCTCTACGACGGGCGCGTAGCACCCGTCTGGCAGCAAACTCTCATCCCTTTTCTGTCCAACTCTCTAATACAAGAGTTAACCGTTACTCCCAGTCTTTCATTTATGCAACAGGTCAGCTCTGGAACTGTCTCCCTCTGTCTGTATTTCCTGCTGCCTATGATCTCCAGTCTTTCAAACGCAGTGTGTCCAGGCATCTCAAAATGATCGGATCTTGAATTTGGCTCTCTATTGTATTCTGTTTTTCTCTTGGAGGGAACTGTTACTGCGGGCTCATGGCCTTTGGTTCCTTCTTTCTTGCATTAAAAAAAAAAAAATTACCGTATACATCAACCTAACTACCTGTCTCTTTTTCAATCTGTCTATCTATCTATCCATCTATCTATATTTGTCCGTCTTTCTTTCTATATTTATTTATATCTGTTTGACTGCATATCTGTCTATAGCAATCATTCAGTTCAATCAACCTATCGATCTGTCTGTTCGTCTGCTTGTCTATCCACCTCTCTCTCTCTCTCTCTCTCTCTCTCTCTCTCTCTCTCTCTCTTAATGTACCATATAGGTTTCAGTCGGTCATTGGCCAGTGTTCTCGCCGGGTAAGGAGGCTCCCCAACACCTCTTCCTTAACGATTTATTTTCCAACCTACTCATTAATATCTCCTGGTTTGTTTCGTATGTCTGTTCAGTATCGACTTAGATTGCAAGAAAAACACAAAAGAATATAGTAACGGAAAAAAATCAGAACAAAATCGGTAAGAAAGAGGTGTTAGTAAGCTTCCTAACTGTGCTACAATACCGTTCATAGATATATGCGTATTTTTTTTTTTCTATGCAGGGAAGAAGGAACCAGACTAGATGTCCTCAATTTTTCCTTCCAACAAAAAAATACAAAGATAACAAGAACCCAGATTCAAGATATATTCATTTCTAGACACTTCGACACAAGGTGTTTAAAACACTGGATGTTATAGTCAGTAGAAAATACAGAGAAATACATTTCTAGAGTTGACCAGTTGCATACATGAAGGGTTGGTAGTAGCTGTTCACTCTTACATTAAAGAGTTGGACAGAAAAGGGATGAGAATTTGCTGCTAGACGGGTGCTGCGCACCCGCCGCAGTCGTTGAGATGCAAGCAGACAATTCAGTGAAGCAATGACCATTGATGTAGTGATAGAAAAGAGATAATGCTGCAGCAATGTGGCGAAGAGGCACATGTTCAAGGAAGCCAGTAAGAGGCGGAGATGTATTGAGATGAAAAGCCTTTGCTTCATACTATTGAGAAGAACTGTATGTGGGGAGCCTCCACATACATGAGAATTGTAACCTACACAGGAGTTAATAAAACCCGTGAATAAAGTCAACAACTGTGTAGGGAGAAAGAAGGAACGGAGCTGGCTTAGCACACCTAATCTCTTGGAAGTAGATTATACAGGGAAGGTAATATGATCCTTCCAAGATAAATTTCGAGAGAATGAAACCCCAAGTATGATCTAAGATAATGAAGGATTGAGTTGGGAACTGTTTAAAATTAGAGGATATTTTGGTGGTAGATTTTGACAAATCGAAAGATGTCAGAACTGAGTTTTTGATGCATTAAATGCAACAAGTTTACTTTAATCCCCAGTCAAAGACATGAGCCAAGTCAGACATTGTGTGTGCCATAGTCTCATTTCTTGTCTGTTGAAGTAACTGCTGAGATGGACATTGCAGGAGGCGGACTCAACAGTGAAGGGTGGAGTCAACAGCATATGAGTGAACAGTGTTACATGTATGCCTTAGAAAGTCATTGATGAATAAAAGGAGGAGTGCAGGTGATAGGACAGAGCCTTGAGGAACACCACTATTGATAGCCGTAGAGAAAGAAGAGTGGCCGTCAACAACAACCGCTTTAGAACGATCAGAATGGAAGCCAGAGATGAAGGCTCTGTAGCTATTTCTTCTACTGATAAAGATGATCTCTTTACTCAGACTTTCTCCTCCAATTCAACCTTAGACGATTCCAGTGCTGCTCCTCCATCACTTCCCTAAGAGTTGCCATATCTGAACTCTCAAAATACCAGATGCCTCCGCTGAAACCCATGCTCCCCCCTGCCCCCCAGCACACAATCTGGGCCTTTGACATTATGAAACCTAGATATACTATGTATACTGTATATATATATTTCAAATCATCTCATCACCCGTTTGAGTGTCCACTGCAGGACCGGCCTATCCCGACCGAAGTGGGGACGATGCAGCCAATGTATCTCTACCAAGTGGCTTAGGCTGTCTAGCAGAGATTGTATGTAGGGTGAGAAGTGCTTGTAAGTGTAACTGTAGTGTTGTAGTGGCTTTGGATGTGTGTGTGGTCTGTGAACCAAGTGTAATTGGCCCACGCAAGCGGACTGGGTGCAAGCATACTTTATAGTATGCAACACTGGTTCAACCACAGCACCCCTGATGTCCGCCAATGCAGTACGTGGCCAGAAGAACGCTCCCAAAGTTTATTACCCTGGCGGGGCGTGAACCCGCGCTCTTCAGTGTATGAAAACGCACACTTTACCACTGTACCACAGAGGCTCCATATATATATATATATACACAGTAGGTTCGCACAGTGCGCGTCATCACAGTGCACGATTCGCATTGTGCGCGAGTGACCAAAAATCATAACCAAAAACCCTTGAATGCGCGAGTTTACCCTACAGAACATGAGGCAGAGGCAAGGAGTGGCTCAAAAATGCCATTTTCTGTTAGTGCACGACCACCCCTCACACAGCGCGTCACGTGTCGTCAAGTTGATGCGCAGAACGATCAGAATGGAAGCAAGAGACGAAGGCTCTGTAGCTATTTCTTCTACTGATAAAGCAGATCTCTTTACTCAGACTTTCTCCTCCAATTTCACCTTAGACGATTCCGGTGCTGTTCCTCCATCACTTCCCTAAGAGTTGCCATATCTGAACTCTCAAAATACCAGATGCCTCCGCTGAAACCCATGCTCCCCCCTGCCCCCCAGCACACAATCTGGGCCTTTGACATTATGAAACCTATTTATACTATGTATACTGTATATATATCTCTCAAATCATCTCATCACCCGTTTGAGTGTCCACTGCAGGACCGGCCTATCCCGACCGAAGTGGGGACGATGCAGCCAATGTATCTCTACCAAGTGGCTTAGGCTGTCTAGCAGAGATTGTATGTAGGGTGAGAAGTGCTTGTAAGTGTAACTGTAGTGTTGTAGTGGCTTTGGATGTGTGTGTGGTCTGTGAACCAAGTGTAATTGGCCCACGCAAGCTGACTGGGTGCAAGCATACGTTATAGTATGCAACACTGGTTCAACCACAGCACCCCTGATGTCCACCAATGCAGTACGTGGCCAGAAGAACGCTCCCAAAGTTTATTACCCTGGCGGGGCGTGAACCCTCGCTCTTCAGTGTATGAAAATGCACACTTTACCACTGTACCACAGAGGCTCTGTATATATACATACATATATATAAATATATATATATATATATATATATATATATATATATATATATATATATATATATATATATATACTGTATATATATATATATATATATATATATATATATATATATATATATATATATATATATACAGTAGCTTTGAACAGTGCGCATCATCACAGTGCACGATTCGCATTGTGCGCGAGTGACCAAAAATCATAACCAAAAACCCTTGAATGCGCGAGTTTACCCTACAGAACATGAGGCAGAGGCAAGGAGTGGCTCAAAAATGCCATTTTCTGTTAGTGCACAACCACCCCTCACACAGAGCGTCACGTGTCATCATGTTGATGCGCAGGAATTCCCTGGCATTCCACTGTTGAGGATGAAGAGGATGCAATGTCAGAAGTGTCAGCATTGGACTTTGAAGGGTTTATGGCCGAAGTGAGTGACTTTGATGCTCCTGGGGAAGGTCCTCAAGAGGAGTCTGTGGAGGGAAGTGTTGGTGCGGTGGGGAGTGCGGCACTGTAAGTGTTGCCGCGCCTCAGAACCCCTGTTATTTAAGGTCATCATGCCTGTTGTCTACTGTTGTTAAGGTGACTACCCATATTTTTGTTATTGTAGCTATAGCTTTAGTAAAATGTCTGAAAAATATGACCTTTATTATGTCTCTAAGGGCCAGAAAATGTCCAGGTATGAGGGGGTACCGCCCATATGTAATTATTCCCATACGATTATGTATTCCCAGTACGCAAATTCCCAGTGGACCGCCCAATCTCTCGCGCAATGTGCGAGCCTACTGTATATATATAGACAGTAATCCCTCCAATACCCAACGTAATAGAGCCACAGGCAGGTCTGGATAGTGGTCCTGTCCGGATATTGGGCCCCAGCTTATGGACTTGTACTTATGGACCCTAACTCAGAGAAACACCTATACAACTCCCTCTGGACATGCATTGCACCTATTTAAGACCCAAATCACACCAATAAGGGACATAAAAGACTGAAATAAATGCAAAAGAACCATAAAATGAGGTTTTAGAGGTGAGTTTATACAATATTAAACATTCTGAGTACTTACAAGTCCCTGGCTCCTGGACTGGTTTGAACCGCCAGTTTGTAGTCCACAATTAATCCTCTGCACTCTAAATTCTAATTTCTTAACACTGCACAACACTGTAAATTCCTGTGTGTTCTAGTGGCAAGGTATTGCAGTTTATTCACTGTTTATTCACAAAAAACAAGCACCTGTGGCTTGCACTGCCATGAGCATCTGCTCTCGACCGGAGTTAAGCTGTGACTGTTGATGATGGCAGGGTAACAGAGTTGCCAGATCGCAACGGCCACATTACCAATCTCCTCAACTTTCATTACCAAACTTAACTTTTCATTACCAAATTCGTAAAGCTAGGATTTATTCTTCACTAATTATATATACAAGTGGAAATATATGTAATCACTCTCCTTATAATTAACACCATGTTGATTATTTTCACGCTGTGTAGGGTAGCAGATTAATCAGAGAGAGCAAACAATCCACCATCTCCATCCTGTGTATCCTCATACATGTGAAAAATCCATTTGGTAATGCATTATTCTGATTCATTACCAAACAAATTTTTCATTACCAAATTGGCCCACACTTGGTAATGAAAAATACCAAATGGCAACCCTGACAGGGGAGGGGGGAGGGAGGAGGAAGGAAGGGGTGAAGGGACCATGGTGTAACAGCTGTTCGGCGCCAGTCGGCAATTTCAAATTATGGGTGGGAAAAAAGTCAGATTTTTTTCGATTTTTTTGCGGTTTTTGGCCCATTTTGGGAATATTGGATCCCAGGACGATTATGTCCAGTTAGTGGGGATGGTCGGATATTTGGCGTTTGGATATTAGAGGGATTAATATATATAGATCAGATACGTTTATGTGGAGCCACAGAACGTGGTGAATGTTTTTGGCGTATCGGATAGAGGCAGGATTCCAGGGGCTTGGATGATGAGTGAATGGAATCGTGGCCTATTGAATTGGGCAAATTTGGCTGTCTGGACACTGGTACTCCTAACCCTGCCCTAGGGTGGGAAAGGAGATCCGAATGATTTTATATATACAGTATATATATATATATATATATATATATATATATATATATATATATATATATGAGTGTGTTGTCCCAGATGATTGGCTGAAGAGTGTAATTGTAAATGCGTATAAAGGGAAGGGTGATGCCCTGGAAAGAGGAAATTATAGAGGTATAAAGCTTTTATATCAGATAATGAAGGTAATGGAGAGAGTTTTAGAAGGTATGATTAGAGAAAGAGTGACTATTGATGAGATGCAGTTTGGGTTTATGCCAGGTAGGGGGACCACTGATGCCATATTCATTGTTCGACAGCTTCAGGAAAAATATATTGGTAGGAGAAGGGATCTTTATTTTGTTTTTGTTGATTTGGAAAAGGCCTTTGACAGAGTCCCTGGAGAGGTGGTGAAGTGGGCAATGAGAAAGCTTGGCTTGGAGGAGTGGCTGGTTAGGGTGGTTATGGCCATCTATGTGGGTGCTCACACCCAGGTGAGAGTGAATGGAGATTTGAGTGATGAGTTTTCCGTGAATGTTGGTGTGCATCAGAGGTCAGTCTTGAGTCCCATGTTGTTTACCATGGTACTTGAAGCCCTTTCACGTGACTTTAGAAACGGACTCCTGTCGGAGTTGTTGTATGCTGATGATTTGGTGTTGATTGCAGAGAATGAAAGGGAGGCGGAGGAAAGGTTTAGGAAGTGGAGAGATGGCATGGGGCAAAAGGGTTTAAGGGTAAATGCAGATAAAATAAAAGTGATGATATCTAGGGTTGGTGGCGGTACTGTCAAAGACGAGGGAGAGTGGCCATGTGCAGTTTGCCACAAGGGCGTGGGAAGTAATTCCATCTTGTGCGGTGTGTGTGATAAATGGGTGCATAAGAGATGTAGTGGTGTCAGAGGTGGACTGCGAGATAATGCTGATTTTATGTGTGCGGCGTGCCGGGGTGAGCAGGTGGAGATCGTCAGACGTGAAAGGATTGAACTTGCTGGTGAATCTCTTGAGTGTGTGGAAGAGTTTTGTTATTTGGGAGACATGTTGTGTGCTCTGTGGCTAGGGTGAGAAGTGGTTGGAAGAAGTTCAGGGAGCTCTTGCCTCTCCTGACATTGAGAGGGCTCTCCCTACGTGCTAAGGGGTCTTTGTATGCAGCATGTGTTAGGAGTGTGATGCTGTATGGCAGTGAGACCTGGGCAGTGAAGGAGGAAGACATTCGCCGGCTCAGATGTACAGAAATGACAATTATTAGGTGGATGTGCAGTGCGTCCCTGCGTCCAAGGCCTGGAGGGGCTGGGTTTACAATGGAAGAGTTGAGAGGTAGGATGGGACTGGAGTGTATTGGTGTTGTGATGAGGAGAGGTAGATTGAGGTGGTTTGGACATGTGGAGAGGATGGGGGATGATAATTGGGAGAGGAAGGTGAGAAGTGTTAATATTGGGGGTGGGGTTATGAGCGGTAGACCGAGAAAGACATGGGACGAGGTCATTAAGTGTGACCTTAGGGTTAAGGGACTGAACAGGGAGGCTGCAATGGATCGTGCAGCGTGGAGAGCCGCCATTAGGTGACCAAGGCCGACACATGCAAGCATGTTGGAGCCTTTAAAAACGAAACGAAACGATAAATATATATATATATATATATATATATATATATATATATATATATATATATATATAAAGCGTTCAGCGAGTTTTTACTTTATATATATATATATATATATATATATATATATATATATATATATATATATATACTGTATATATATTATATTCACACACACACACACCAGTCATTCTATACTGTAACACAGTCTTTAATATTTTTACTATCTATCTATCTATCTATAGCCCGACGCCCTAATCCCGCAAAGGGTGGCTGCAGACAAAACGCCTCCAAGTCGCTCTGTCACCCACCATTTGACTACCCTCCACCCAACTCACCCCCCCTCCCTCATATACCTCTCAACTCCATCCCTCCACCTCATCCTTGGTCTACCTCTCCCTCTCCCTCCTCCCACCTCACCCACATACACCCTCTTAGTCAGTCTTTCATTCTCCATTCTCTCCACATGTCCAAACCACCTCAGTGTATTTCTCCGAATCTTCTCAACCACATCCACATCCACCCCACAGCGTTCCTTCACTTCTTCATTCGTCAACCTGTCCCTCCACGTCACTCCACATGCTCCTCTCAAGTAACTCATTTCCACTGCTCTCACTCTTGACTTGTTCCCCTCTTGTAAGGTCCATGCCTCGCTTCCATACGTCAGGGTAGGGATCACAATACTATCATGCAGTGAATATTATGAAAAACTGGCAAAATACAAAATTGGCTAGAATATGACTGAAAATTGCTAAAGCGCCTTAGATGCAGAAAAAGACCATAAGAATAACAAATGTTAAGGTGTAAAAATGAAAACTAAGCCTTTAATTGTGTGCAATTACCATGTATTTTATGGCTACAGTAGCACTGTGGAGGGAATAAAGAAATAAGCTCGTGGCTGAACACCTGGAAACGGCAGGACATTTTGGCTAGCTGCTAACACTAAACCAGCCAAGTTGGCAACACCTAACAGCTGACGAAAACAACGAAGGCCTCTCTCTCTCTCTCTCTCTCTCTCTCTCATCATGAGAGTGTAATAGTATATGAAATTTTTCGAGAAAAATTTATGGATGCTGAAATTCCGGACTTTTAAAGAATCTTTAAAATTCCTCCCGGACGAAGATTTTGACGCCTAAATGTAGGACATGTTCGGGAAAATCTGGACTTATGGCAACCCTACTTCCCCCCCTCAGCCTTCCTCATGGCTGATATTGAAATTTCTTTAACTGATGTACTGTCTGCCATTATTGTCCTTAATACTGACAAGGCATATGGGCCTGATGAGGTCCCTCCTGTTGTCTTCAGGAACTCTGCTTCTGTGCTTATACCCTGCCTAGGCAAACTCTTTCCTTTTGCTGGAAGTTTGCTCTCTTTCAGCCTGTCCCAAAGAAGGGTGACCATTCCCAACCCTCTAACTATCGCCCAATTGCTTTTACATCCTGTGTCTCAAATGTTTTCTAGTCTATTCTTAAGAGAAAAATTTTAAAGCATCCTTCCTATCACAACCTTCTTTCTGATCGACAATATGGGTTCCGTCAAGGTCGCTTCACTGGCAATCGTCTCACCTACCTTTCAGATTCCTGATCATGCTCCTTTCGGGCCTTTGGCGAAAGCTTTGCCATTGCACTTGACATCTCAAAGGCTTTCGATCGAGTCTGGCATAAATCTATAATTTCCAAACTGTCCTCTTACGTTTTCTATCCTTCTATCTGTGTCATCATCTCTAACTTCCTTTCTGGTCGTTCTATAGCTGCTTTTGTAGACGGCCACCGTTCTTCTCCTAGATCAGTCAATAGTGGTATTCCTCACAGCTCTGTCCTATCACCAACTCTCTTCCTTTTATTCATCAATGACCTTCTAAGCTGTACATCTAACCCTATCCACCCATACGCTGATGATTCCATCCTTCACCTTTCCATTCGGTTCCTGCAACGTCCCTTTCAGCAGTTATTTCAGCAAACAAAGGAAGAGGCTATGGCACACCTAATGTCTGACTTGGCTCGTATGTCTGACTGGGGTCAAACTAATCTTGTTGTTTTTAATACATCAAAGACTCAGTTCTTATACCTATCAATTCGATAAAATCTTCTTCAGGAGTACCCACTAATGTTTAATAATATCCAGCTCAATCCTGCATCATCGATAAACATGCTTGGGGTTTCATTCTCTCGGGACTTATCTTGGAAAGATCAGATTACATCTCTTGTGAAATCTGCTTTAAAGAGATTAGGTGTGCTAAACCGACTCCATACTTTCTTTACCCCTGCACAGTTGTTGACATTATACACAGGTTTTATTTGCCCCTGTGCAGAGTACAACTCTTATGTGTGGGGAGGCTTCCCACATGCAGCTCTTCCCATAAGGGTGGATTCAAAGTCTATTCGTCTCATTAACTCTCCTCCTCTTGGTGACTCCTTTCAACCTCTGTCTCTTTGCCGCACTGTTGGATCTTTATCTGTTTTCTATCGCTACTTCAGTAGTCATTGATTCCCTGCTGGGTCTTCTTGCATCCCTTCACCTCTATGATGGGCACATAGCACCGATTTAGCAACAAACTCTCATCTCTTTTCTGTCCAACTCTCTAATGAAAGAGTTGACCATTACTCCCAGTCCTCCATTTATCCAACAGGTCAACTCTGGAACTATCTCCCTCTGTCTGTATTTCCTACTTCCTACGATCTCCAGTCTTTCAAACGTAGTGTGTTCAGGCACCTCGAAATGAACGGATCTTGAATTTGGCTCTCTTTTATATTGTTTTTGTTTTTTTCTTGGATGAAATAGTTTGTGTGCTCCTGGCCTTTGGTTCCTTCTTCCTTGCATAAAAACATAGACGGATAGAAACGGTAAGAAGGCAGTCTGGATATTCAAAACTTATGCCAGACTCGATCAAAAGTCTTTGGGATGTCAAGAGCAACGGCAAATTTTTTGCCAGTGTCCCAAAATGATGATGACCAGGAGGAAAGGAAAGTGAAAAGATTGCCAGTGGAGTGTCCCTGCCGGAACCCATACTGTTGATCAGATAGAGGGTTATCATAGGAAAGGTACTTGAATTTTTTGTTGCTAAAAACAGATTCAAAACTTCAGAAATACGGGATGTTAAAGCAATTGGGTGATAGTTAGAGGACTGGGAATGGTCACTCTTCTTCGAGAAAGGCTAAATGATAGCAAACTTTCAGCTAGAAGGAAAGGTACAAGTTGACAGGCAAAGATGAAAGCGTTTACCTAGGCAGGGTGAAAGTGCAGAAGCATAGCCCTTGAGGGCAACAGGGGGGACCCCGTCAGGCCCATATGCCTTATTAGTATTAACCCGTGGATTGTGAGCCACAGCTTAGGCTGCGTGGCGTCGCGTTGTGAGCCACAGCTCAGGCCGTGCTGGCCGTGCATCACTGTTAACAACTCCACCCCCACGCAAACTTATGCATGACGCTATGCAAAGACGGAGAGAGAGAGATCTTTTTCTTTTCACCAGATGATGCCCTGGATGTTTATCTTCAAGTTTATAATAAACAGTAACAATTTTTATTTTTTTCATTTTTCACTACTTCGCTACATAAACTTACATATGGCCCTACGCAAAGACAGAGAGATTTTATTTTTATTTTTACCAGATGATGCCCTGGATGTTTATCTTCAAGTTTATAATAAACAAAAACTAATAAAAAAACTTTTTCCCATTATTTTTTGTAAAACACGGCGTGGGATAAAAAAAGGTAATTGTGCAATCCACGGGTTAAGAACAGTGATGGCATTAAACACATCAACTGAAGACATTTTAATGTCAGTCATGAGGAAGTAAGAGGAGGGAAATGATGCAGGAACAGCACCGGAATCCTTTAAGGTGGAATTGGAGGAGAAAGTCTGAGTGATGAGTTCTGCTTCATCAGTAGAAGAACAGCCACGAAGCCATCAGGGTGGAAATGAGGATGGATGGATGATGAAGTATAGTTGTTAGAAAGGATTTTTAGCAAGTGCCAGATGGAACGGGAAGAATATGAGTTGGAGGTTTCAGAGGATTTACCATGAATAACATTATCTCTCGCAGAACGAAGGGTAGACTTAGAATGGTTCCAGGAAGAAACATATGAGATGAGATTCAGGGATGGGTTGGCTCTGGTACCTTTTGAAGGCCCTCTTCTTGCTATGGACAGCATCCTAACAAGCATGATTAAACCAAGGTTTTCTTGCATTAGTCGCAGGATAAGAGAAAAGAATTTATGCTTCTGTTTGTGCGAGAATAACATATGTAATTCTCATGACACACTCGGATGGCTCTTGGCCATGGAAGCAATAATCTAATAAAAGAAGTACTGCCTGAGGGCCACCCAATCAGCAGCCCCAAAGCCTTAAAGTTACTGTTTCTTGGTAAGGTCCATTGGCCTTACTGGAGGGATAGGACAAGTGACGGTGATGAGGCTGTGATCGGAGAAGTCCAACGGAGAGAAATGATTAGCAACATAAGCAGAATGATTAGTTGTAAAGAAAAGTTCATTTAAGTTGGAACCCTTTCCAAGGCGGTCAGGGTTATGGATAGGATGCTGTACAAGCTGCTCTAGGACGTTATTACATTAAAGATAGAAAAGATATAGGCGTGTTGACCAGATGGATCAGCAAAAGGAAAGGAGAGCCTAAGAAGTGGTGAACATTGAAATGACCTAGACTGGAGATTTCAGAGAATGGAGACTTTGATAGACCGTGTTCCATATTAGAAGTAAGAAGTCAAAGAATTCTTCATAGTCAGTAGAAGGGGGATGATTAAATACCACAGATATGTTTAGTCAGAGAATGACAGGATAGCCGAAGCCAGAGAGTAAAGAATTTAGAAGATTCAAGTTCAGGAACATCATAGCAAGATATGCTGTTACATACATATACACAACAGCCACTTTTGGCCTTGAAGTGAGAACGTCGGAGGATGCAGAGAAGGGTTTGTTATTAGTCGTCTCCAACAGCTGAGTCTAAGTAAGGAAGAGGTGAGGTTTCGAGGAAGAGAGGTGGTGTTCAACAGAGAGAAAATTTTAGAGGAAAGGCTAAGAATGTGGCAAAAATGAAGAAGCAAGCCAGACAGTGGTTCCATTGGCTCGAACTAAATGCTCTGAACTCTCCAACTCAAAATTTTCTCTCTCCTTCTGACATCTAGCCAAACACCTTTCTAACAGTTTTACTTCATCATTCTTCCCTCCTCTTTTCCTCTTTGATGACTCTGTAGCTGTTTCTTCTACTGATAAACCAGAGCTCTTCACTCAGACTTTCTCCTCCAATTCCACTTTAGATAATTACAGTGCTGTTCCTCCACCACTCCCCCCCCCCCTCTGACCTCCTCATGGCTGACATTAGTATTTTTTAACTTAATGTGTTTTCTGCCGCTTCAATATTAGCAAGGCATATGAGCCTGATGAGGTCCCTCCTGTTGTCCTCAAGAAATGTGTTTCTGTGCTTATTCCCTGCCTAGGTTAACTCTTTTGCCTTTATATGTTAATTTGTACCTTTCCTTCTTGCTGGAAGTTTGCTTTCATTCAGCCTGACCCAAAGCAGGGTGACCCTTCCCAGTCCTCTAACTTTCACCCAATTGCTTTAGTATCCTGCATTTTCAAAGTCTATCTGTCTATCTGTCTATCTATCTATTGCCAGACGCCTCAATCCCGAACGTGGTGGCCACTAACAAATCGCCTCCCCGTAGCCCTGTCCCTCGCCATCTCACTGCCCTGCTCCCAACTCACACCCCCCTCTCTCATATACCTCTCCACTCCATCCCTCCATCTCATCCTCGGCCTCCCCCTCCCTCTCCCCCCCTCCACCTCACTTACATACACTCTCCTTTTCAGTCTCTCACCCGCCATCCCCTCCACATGGCCAAACCACTTCAGTGTGTTGCTCCTAAAGCTTCCTATCACATCCATATCCACACCACAATGCTCCTTTATACCCTCATTTGTCAACCTGTCTTTCCATGTGACTCCACAGGCATCTCTTAAATAACTCATTTCCACTGCTCTCACTCTTGACTTGTGTCCTTTCACCAACGTCCAAGCTTCACTTTCATGTATTAGAGTTGGTATCACAATACTCTCATGTAGTAACTTTTTCACTTCCATGCTCACTTCCCTGTTTCTTATCACTGCTTTCAAGGAACCAGCAACCTTACTTCCTTGTTGTACCCTTTCAAACATTTCACCCTCCAAACTTCCATTCTTACTTCTCACACTCCCCAAATACTTAAACGTACTCACATTTTCCATTTTCTCACCATCCAACCTCACTTTACATTCACTGACTTCACCTCTCTCAAAGACCATCACTTTACTCTTCCCTACATTCACCTTTAGATTCCGTTTCTTACACACTCTCCCAAACTCATCCACTAAGCCTTGCAACTCCCCTTCGTCTTCACTTAACAACACAGTATCATCTGCAAATAACAGTACAGGGAGTTTCCAAACACTACCCTCTCTCACTAGTGCCACTCCAACATCCACTGCCCTACCTTGTACCTCTTTTATTACTCCATCCATGTACAGATTGAACAACCATGGAGACATGACACATCCCTGTTTCAACCCAACCTTCGAAAGAGAAAAATTCACTCAATTCACCATCCACACGCACTGCAGCATTAGCACCATCAAACATACTCTTCACAGCATTCAGCAACTTCCCATCTACTCCATACATTCTTAACACTTTCCACGATCCTTATCTATCCACCCTGACATATGCTTTCTCCAAATCCATGAAGGCCACATATAACATCTTTCCCTTCTCTAGAAACTTTTCCACTAAAGATCCAAGAATGAATATTTGATCTTCACAACCTCTTCCCTTCCTAACGCCTCCCTGTTCTTCTCCAACTAATTCCTCTGTTATTTCCCTAACTCTGTCAATAAGTATCCTACCATACACTTTTCCTATTACACTAAGAAGACAAATGTCCCTATGATTACCAAATACATCTTTTTCCCCTTTTCCTTTGTACAAGGGAATAATTATACCTGACTTCCAATCCTCCGAGACTCTACCTTCCTCCCAGGCCAATATGCCTAATATCTTCCACATCCATTCTACTACTATCTCTCCCCCATGCTTCAGCATTTCACCAAACACTTCATCAATTCCTGGGGCTTTCCCCAGTTTAACTTTCTTCATTGCTTCCACAACTTCTATCCTACTGATTTCTTCGTGTCTTCTCACCACCCTCCTTCTCCCAGCCATTCCACAGCTACTCGCATTACTTCAATTCTCTATGTTCAGCAATTCCTTAAAGTGTTCTTTTCATCTGCTCACTTTTTCTCCCTTCTCCACTAGTAATCTACCATTTTTATCTTTCACTCCCCTGCTAACTTCACTGCCACCCTGTCTTACTCTCTTCACCTCTTTCCAGAACATTTTTTTACAGTCCCTCCACTTTACACTCAAATTCCTTCCAAATTCCTCATCCACTCTCTTCTTACTCTTACTAATCTTTTCACCTCTCTCTTCCTTTCTACATATAACTCTCTCTTCTGCCTCTCAACTTCTTCCACGCCTCTATTTCCCATCCATTCATTGTATGTTTTCTTCTTTTGTGCCACAGCCTGTCTCACCTCTTCAGTCCACCATGCTGTTCCTTGCACCCCCTTCCATCTTATCACCCCACACACCACTTCACATGCTGCACGGATTTCTTCTGTGAATATCTTGCATACACCTTCCACGTCCCCCATCTGCTCCATTTCATATTTACCCAATCTTTCCTCCACTTCTCACTTATTTTTTGCCTTTTTCTCATCCTCGTGTAACCTTTCCACTCTCCTTGCAACTACTCCTTCCTCCCGTCCTTCCCTTCTTCTATTTCTCCATCTTACTTGGATGTTGATTCTGGCCACCACCAAGTAGTGGTCAGACAGTCCACTCCCCAACCTCTATAAGCTCTTGCATTCATTACAGATCTTCGCATCCTTTCATCCACACACACATAATCAATCATTGCCTTTCTTTCATTCAGTTCACCACCCACCCTTCTCAACACTCACCATGCATACCTGTGGATCATTTTGTGCCTGAAGATGATATTGGCTGTCACCAACCCCCTCTTGGCACAAATGTCCACTAAACGCACTGCCATTCTCATCTATCTCAGCAAGCACACCCCACTCACCAACTATTCCATCCACCTTCACATTCCCTTCTTTACCATTCATATCACCAATCAAAAACACTCTCTCATTTCTTCCTGACTTTTCTATGCACACTTCAACATTTGTCCAGAACTCTTCTCTCACTCTGCTTGCACGATCTTGCGTTGGCGCATACACACACACAATCGCCCACATTTGTATTCCAACTTTCAATCTTACCCACACAATCCTTGAGCCAACTGATCCATACTCTCTTATGCTCTTCTTCCATCTTTTACTCAGAACAATACAGACTCCTTTTGCCTTCTCATTCTCACCTACTCCTGCACATACACCCCTTCCATACTCCCATTCTCTCACACTCTCTCCTCTCAATTTAGTTTCAGTTGAAAGTTTTTGAATATATTCTTAACAAAAACAGATTCAAGCACCTTTCCTCTCATAACCTTCTCTCCGATCGTAAGTACAGTATTGGTTCTGCCAAGGACACACCACGGTCAATATTCTCAACTTGCTTTCAGACTCCTGGTCATCCTCGTTTGGGACTTTGGGGAGAACTTTGCCACTCTGTTTATCTCAAAGGCGTTCGATCGCGGTTGGTATAAATCTTTAATTTCTAAACAACCCTCATACTGTTGCTATCATTCTATCTGAGCCTTCATATATAGTTTTCTTTCTGGTCATTGTACAGCAGCCGTTGCAGACAGCCACCATTCTTCTCCTAGAGCTATCATTAGTGGTGTTCGTCAAGGCTCTGTCCTACTGCCAACTCTCCTCCTTTTCATCAATGACCTTCTAAGCTGTACACGCAACCCTATTCACAGATATCTCCATCCTTCATCATTTCATCCACTTCCCAAAGCGTCCATTTCAGGAGTTACTTCAGGAAACAAGGGATGAGGCTATGGCACACCTAATGTCTGACTTGGCTGCTATGTCTGAATCGGGTCAAAGTAATCTTGTTGTTTTCAATGCATCAAAGACTCAGTTCTTACACCTATCAATTCGAGAAAATCTTCCTAAGGAGTACCCACTAATGTTTAATAAAATCTAGTCCAATCCTGCATCATCGTTAAAGATATTTGTGGTTTCATTCTCTCGGAACTTATCTTGGAAAGGTCATATTACATCTCTCGTGAAATCTGCTTCCAAGAGATCACGTGTGCTAAGCCGACTCCATACCTTCTTACCCTGCACAGTTGTTGACTTTATACACGGGTTTTATTTGCCCTTGTGTAGAGTTTAACTCTTATGTGTGGGGAGGCTCCCCAAATACAGCTCTTCTCAAAAGGGTGGAGTCAAAGGCTTTTCATCTAACTCTCCTCCTCTTAGTGGCTCCTTTCAACCTCAGTCTCGTTGCCACACTGTTGGATCTTTATCTCTTTTCTATCGCTACTTCAGTAGTAACTGATTCTCTGCAGGGTCTGCTTGCATCCCTCCACCTCTACGATGGGCACGTAGCACCCATCTAGCAACAAACTCTCATCTCTTTTCTGACCAACTCTGTAATGAGAGTTAACCGTTACTCCCAGTCCTTCATTTTATGCAACAGGTCAACTCTGGAACACTTTCCCTCTGTCTGTATTTCCTACTTCCTATGATCACCAGTTTTTCAAATGCATTGTGTCCAGGTATCTCGAAATGAAAGGATATTGAAAGTGGTTTTCTTTTTTATTGTTTTTTTTTTTCTTGGAAGGGACTGTTTGTGGGTTCCTGGCCTTTGGTTACTTCTTCCTTGCATAAAAAAAAAAAAAAGGATAGAAACTGTAAGAGGGCAGTCTGAAAACTAAAGGCTTATGCCAGACTCGATCGAATGCCTTTGGGATGTCAAGAGGAATGGCAAAGTTTTCGCCAAGGTCCCAAAAGGAGGATGACCAGGAGTCTGAAAGCAATGTGAGAAGATTGCCAGTGGAGTGTCCCTGCCGGAACCCATGCTGATGACTGGAAAGTGGGTTATGATAGGAAAGGTGCCTGAATTTTTTGTTGTTAAGACTAGATTCAAAAACTTTAGAAATTCGGGATGTAAAAGTAATTGGGCGATAGTTACAGAGGACTGAGAATGGTCACTCTTCTTTGTGACAGGCTAAATGAGAGCAAACTTTCAACAAGAAGGAAAGGTACAATTTGGCAGACAAAGATGAAAATGTTTACCTAGGTGTGAAGGCACAGAAGCACGGCTCTTGAGGACAACAGGAGAGACCCGATCAGCCCATACATTATGTCTTATTAGTACTAAGAACAGTGATGGCATAAAACACATCAATTGAAGAAATTTTAATGTCAGTCATGAGGAAGTCAGAGGAGAGAAATGATGCAGGAACAGCACCGGAATCGTTTGAGGTGAAGTTGGAGGAGAAAGTCTGAGTGATGAGTTCTGCTTCATCAGTAGAAGAAACAGCCACGGAGCCATCAGAGTGGAAATGAGGATGGATGGATGATGAGGTAAAGTTGTTAGAAATGGTTTTAGCAAGTGCCAGATGGAGCGAGAAGAATATGATTTGGAGATTTCAGAGGATTTACCATGAATAACATTAACTCTCGCAGAGTGAAGGGAAGACGTAGCATGGTTCCAGGAAGAAACATATAAGTGATGAGATTCAGGGTTGGGTTGGCTCCGGTACCTTTTGGAGGCCCTCTCCTTGCTGTGGACAGCATCAGAACAAGCGTGATTAAACCAAGGTTTTCTTGCATTAGTCGCAGGATATGAGAAAAAAATTTATGCTTCATGTGAGAGAATACCCTCTGTAATTCTCAAGACACTCTCGGATGGCTCTCGGCCATGGAAACAATAATCATTCCAGGGAAAATAAAAGAAGTACTGCCTGAAAGCCTCCCAATCAGCAACCCCAGAGCCTCATAGTCGCTGTTTCTTGGTAAGATCTACTATCCTAACTGGAGGGATAGGACAAGTTAAGGTGATGAGGTTGTGATCGAAGAAGCTAACGGAGAGAAATGATTAACAGCATAAGCAGAATGATTAGTTGTAAAGAAAAGTTCAGTCATGTTGAAACTCTTTCCAAGGTGGTCAGGGTTATGGATAGGGTGCTGTACAAGCTGCTGTAGGTCATTATTGCACTGAGGACTGAAATGATATAGGCGTGTTCACCAGGTGGAACAGTGAAAGGAAAGGAGAGCCAAAGAAGTTGGTGAACATTGAAATGTTCTAGAATGAAGATTTCAGAGAACAGAGAATCTGGTAGAATGTATTCCATCTTAGAAGTAAGACAATCAAAATATTCTTCACAGTCAGTAGAATTAGGTGATAAACACCATAAATATATTTAGTCAGAGAATGACAGGATAGCCGAAACCAGAGAGTAAAGAATTCAGAAGATTCAAGTGCAGGAACATCATAGCACGATATCCTGTTGCGTACATATACACAACAGCCAATTTTGGCTTCGAAGTGAACACATAGAAAGTTGGAGGATACAGAGAAGGGTTTGTTATTAGTCACCTCAAACACCTGAGTCCCAGTATGGAAGAGGTGAGGTTTCGAGGAAGAGAGGTGGTGTTCAACAAAGAGAATATTAGAGGAAAGGCTATGAATGCCGCAAAAATTAAGAAGCAAGCCAGACAGTGGTTCCATTGGTTCGTACTAAATGCTCTGAACTCTCCAAGTCAAGTTTTTCTCTCTCCTTCTGACACTTTGCCAAAAACCTTTCTAACAATTTTACTTCATCATCCTTCCCTCCTCTTTTCCTCTCTGATGACTCTGTAGCTGTTTCTTCTACTGATAATGCAGAGCTCTTCGCTCAGACTTTCTCCTCCAATTCCACTTTAGATAATTCCAGTGCTGTTCCTCCATCACTTCCCCCCTCTGACCTCCTCATGGCTGATATTAAAATTTCTTCACTTGATGTATTTTCTGCCACCACTGGCTTCAATAATAGCAAGGCATATGGGCCTGATGAGGTCCCTCCTGTTGTCCTCAAGAAATTTGTTTCTGTTCTTACTCCCTGTCTAAGTTAACTCCTTTGCCTTTGTATATTAACTTGTACCTTTCCTTCTTGCTGGAAGTTTGCTTTCATTCAGCCTGTCCCAAAGCAGGGTGACCCTTCCCAGTCCTCTAACTATCACCCAATTGCTTTAGCATCCTGTATTTTCAAAGTCTTTGAATGTATTCTTAACAAAAACAATTTCAAGCACCTTTTCTCTCATAACTTTCTTTCCAATCGTACAGTAAGTATTGGTTCTGCCAAGGACACTCCACGGTCAGTATTCTGAACTTCCTTTCAGACTCCTGGTCATCCTCGTTTGGGATTTTGGGGAGAACTTTGCCATTGTGTTTGACATCTCAAAGGCTTTCGATTGCGGCTGGCATAAATCTTTAATTTCCGAACAACCCACATACGGTTTCTATCACTCTATCTGAGCCTTCATATATAGCTTTCTTTCTGGTCGTTGTACAGCAGCTGTTGCAGACAGCCACCGTTCTTCTCCTAAAGCTATCATTAGTGGTGTTCGTCAGAGTTCTGTATACTGCCAACTCTCCTCCTTTTCATCAATTACCTTCTAAGCTGTACTTCCAACCCTATTCACACATACACTGATATCTCCATCCTTCATCATTTCATCCACTTCCCGAAGCGTCCATCTCAGCAGTTTCTTCAACAAACATGGGATGAGGCTATGGAACACTTAGTATCTGACTTGCCTCTTGTCTTTGATTGGGATAAAAGTACGCTTGTTGTTTTTTGTTCATCAAAAACTCACTTCTAACATCCTTTGACCGGTCAAAATCTACCACAGGAATATCCTCGAATTTTTAACAATACACAGCTCAATTTTGCATCATCTTTGCTTATGCATGACCTTTCATTCTCTCGGGATTCATCTTCGAAAGATCATAATACCTCTCTTGTAAGGTCTGCATCCAATAGGTTAGTGTGCTAAGCAGACTCTGTGCCGTCTTTTTTCCTGCACAGTTGTTGACTTTACACGGGATTTATTCGCCCCTGTGTAGGGTACAACTTTCATGAGTGGGGAGGCTCCCCACATACAGCCCTTGTCAAAAAAGTTGAGTCAAAAGCTTTTCGTCTTATTAACTCTTCTCACCTGACCAACTCCCATGAACCTCTGTCTCTTTGCCGCACTGTTGGATCTTTAACTTTTTTCTGTTTCAATGGTCACTGCTCCTCTGAATGTCTGCTTGCTTCCGTCCACCACTACGGCTGGCGTGTAACACCCACCTAGAAGCAAACACTCATCCCTTTTCTGTTCAGCTCTCAAATGCAAGAGTTTACTGTTACTCCCAGTCTTTTATGTATAGCAACAGGTCATATCTGGAACTTTCTCCCTCTGTCAGTATTTCCTGCTGCCTATGACCTCCAGACTTTTAAATGCAGTGTGTCCAGGCGTCTCGAAATGAACATATCTTGAATTTGGCTGTCTATTATTTTTTAAAATATTTTATTGGGGAAACAATTTGTGAACTTCTTTCCTTTGGTTCCTTCATCCTTGCATAAAAGAGGCATCTCTCTCTCGGTCGCTCCCTGGAGAGGGGAGGATGGTGGGGGCTTCTATGGTCTCCCTCGGAGACTCAGAAGCTGGGTGCTGAGATACCATATTTTTGTTTTTTATTTTAAATAATAAGTGTGCTGCGTATTGTGCATAAAGTGTGGTGTTGACAGTCGGAAGACACTGTATAGGAGAATATACTCGCCTCCACTTTGTGATTCTGAAACAATGAAAATTTTCAGCAAAGGGGTATGGTCTGAAACTATTCCCGAGGGCTGATGAAACGGGAGCTCCAGCTTTTCCGATCATCAGCTTTACATCCAACTTAGGAGACTGCCTTGTTCGACTGGTGCAACAGTCTACTTCATATGTTGTCTTTGCCGTTAAAATCATGCAATACCAAGACAATAAAACTCTTAATCATTTTAATTTAGTAGATGCACACAGTACATGAGAATATGGTTGTCCTTGCGTGTTAGGCAAATTTTATTTAGTACGTAAATTACAGCATGATCACTTTAGTAATTGATATAGATAGATTGATAGGTAGATAAATGGATTGTGTGTGTGTGTGTGTGTGTGTGTGTGTGTGCGTGTGTGTGTGTGTGTGTGTAGATCAGCTTCAGAGGATTGGAATAAAAGGAGAAATGTTGGGGAACGGCATGACGGAATATGAGTGAACAAAAACTGAAAGACGCAAAGCAGGTGGGAATAATAAAGGAAAAGAAATGAAGAGAGAAGAGAGAAAACGGAGGAAAAACGGTTGAACTGAAGCGAAGAAAAGGACGAGAAGAGAACAAGAAAAGGAAGAAATAGGGGACGGGGGGGGGGGGGAAGCAGAAAATGGATGGAAAAGAGTAAAGTGAAAATTGAGGAGAAAGAAGAAAGTAGGAATGAAGATAATGATGGAGCAAAAGGGAAGAACAGGGAGGGAAAGAAGAGGCGGAGAACAGAGGAAAAGGAGGAGGAGGAGTGAAGGGTGTGAAAAAGTAATTAGGAAGTAGGACAGTCAGAGAATGCGAGAAAGAAGGTAGTAGAATGAAGAATGTGAGAGGGCAAAACGAGGGCCAATAGAGGTCATGACAAAGGAAGAAGAGTAACGAGAGTAATGGAAGAGGGAGGGAGGAAGAAAGAAGAGGCATGAGGAAGCAGCAAGGAGACTGGAAGACGGAAGTGAGGTAGGAGGAGGATAGAGACGGATCAGTGTCGACCAATTACTAGGACTCAATTACGTAATTGACTGGGTGTGGTCGTAACCTATGTCACCGATTTAAAGTGTGCAATTCAACTTGCGGCAGTTTTCCTCTCAAGTTTGCAGCATGCGCAAACTCCGGCATCACTTGGAGGTGACAGAGGCTAATAATGAACTTGCAGTTTCTGCTTGCAGCAGTTGTTTTGTTTCTTGCAGGAAATGTTAGTAGGAGTGTTGAGGGGAGTTCCACCACCCACTAACATTCCAACACATCCCTATGTTTCACCACGTCCAGTTCTTCTCCCTCCCATCATGATAGTATCATGGCTCGACGTACCGCAGATAAGAACTAGAAAACTGTTAACGCAACGCCTGTAACTCTCAACAGTACTCAACATATAGAATAATAAGTTTGGTAAATCATGTCTAATATGTGGACATCATAAGCAGCTCGTTACGGCACGTCAAAAAAAAAAAAAAAAAAAAAATCTGGCCATCACACTGCAGTGATTTTTCCTTTTGGGTTCACATATCCGCTCAGATGCCATGGGGGCGGAAGCGAATCTAAGTTCATAGACAATGCATCATGTTTCAAGCAGTGGAAACTTGTAAAATTGTGTGTATATCAACCCTCTTCTGTTAAATAGGAAATTATTGATGGTGAAAAAGATAAAGTTTAATGGTATTGTAAGGCAATGGGAGTAGAAGAATACCGTATGCATGTAGGTGACAACTGTGAAGTTGGCATCAGAATTAACTAAGCGCATGATCAGACTGAGTAATATAAAAGTGTGGATATATTGACGATAAAAAGAATGAAATATATTAACATTGCTTTGTTATGAGTGTTGTAAAAATACATAACTGCGAAAAGGTATGATACTGCATGAAGTGATCTTGATAGTAGAAATAACAATTGCACGATGAATGATTGTTATATAGGTATTAATATAACAAAGCGAAGAAATTGTGTCTTTCGAAGATCAAGGTTTACTTTGAACATGACTAGAAGAAAATGGTGGTAATGGTCAGTGCATTAAGGAAATACAGTAATTATCTGACAGTTTTCAGTTTCCTAATTACAAAATGAACTTTTAAAATGACATACCTTGTGAGGTCTCAGTGACAATAACAAATTGATTTTATAAAAATCACCCTGCCTCATAGCGACACGTCATCAGCGAAGAAATGGGCTAAGCCACTGACTGAGTGGGTCACGACGCAGCTCAACACTTCCTTGATAAGTTAGCTTGCTATCTGCATTATCTTTTTAGCACCAAGACAACAATTTCAGAGGGCATAAAAGTGAATATTCTTATTGACTGTAAATTAGTCTACCATTTGATATGGTTCGAGACAGGTCTTTAAAAGAGCTGATTTTCTCCGAATACACACTGTAAGGAGTTAAGCAAGAGAAGATTGTTCCATCATGCGGTGGTTAAATTATCTGAATTATCTATCTATGCGTCTGTCTATCTATGTATCAATCTCTCTGTCTGTACAGGTATATATATTTACAGAGAGAGAGAGAGAGAGAGAGAGAGAGAGACTTGGGGAGTTCAGATCGCTCCTGCTCAAGACAAACAAATCAAGCGTGGGAGGAAGGAAAGATTGTGGTTAGAAGTTTTACTTAGAAAAAGGTAATTGCCCTAAATTATTAGAATGACAATCCTTTTTCGTCTTATGAACTGGAAGGTTGGAATCTAAAATAGTCATTAGAATTTAACTCGGGAGTGCTAACATAAAAAAGAGAAGTGGTTTTGCTGCGATAGACATCACATGGAGGAAGGAAAACACTTTTTGGATAACTGAACCGATGAATGACGATGGTATAATTACCAAATTTTACGGTTGATGTGAGTATGGGGAGGCCATCCTTTCGACAACAAAATTTAATGGACAACCAGGGTAACGGAACAGCAACCTGCAAATGGAGTGGGAGGAAGAGGCAGACAGAGAAAAAGGTGAAGAGATGGAAATGCTGACTTTCTTGAAATGCTCGTAACACTCCAACAACCTTAAGGTTAAGATGGAGATAGATGGAAGAGACCTTAGTCCTGCACTAGACCATATCAGACTTTTGACGATAATGTTGGATGACTCGACATGGGAATTCATCTTAGCTTTGATTTTAATTCTATTTAAGTTAATGTAGAACAACTGATTATGGTCCCATTTTCTGTATAAATTCTGTGACTTTTATTGAGTCATCTGTCTTTTTAAGTGACCATTGTCGTATGTAATCAGTGCTACGTTAATTCGTTGTCATTCTACGAAATAAGATTTACCTGATTTGGAGGACAAGATTGCCTTATTTTCCCAGGTACCGTCCCCAAAACATCACCAGTTCTTCTTCCTCTTCTGTTTCCCAGTCAATTATCATGTTGTGCTTTCTTGAACTGATTAAGCTAAACTTTTTTCCTAAAGCTTTTACTATCTCTCTCTCTCTCTCTCTCTCTCTCTCTCTCTCTCTCTCTCTCTCTCTCTCTCTCTTCGTGATGCCGGTGCTGTTCCTTTATCTCCTCCCTCTTGTGGCATTTTCATGCCCGGCAATGACATTTCTGCAAATGATGCACATTCTGCACCTCAGTCACGTCAGTTCTAATAGTTTCTGATGGAGCGTCTCGCGTTGCTCTCAGAAACTGTGCTTCCATGATGACATCCTGCCAAGGCAAACTCTTTCGCCAATCTTTAAAGTTGCACATTTTCTTGTTGTAGGAAGTTTCCTCTCATTTAGCTCGTCCTGAACACGGGAAATTGCTCACAGCCCTCTAACTATTGTCCAATTGCTTTCAGTTTATTGCAACCGTAGTTTTTGAGTCTGTATCCTTTACAGGAAGATTCTGAAATACGTTTCATCTCATAACAACAAGTATGGGCCCCGTCAGTGATGCATCACTGAAGAACCAATCATGTTCCTTTCAGATTCCCCATCGTTCTTTAGGGATTTTGATGAAACCTTTGCCTTGTCCAAGGTCATTGACAGAGTACATCAGAAATCTATATTTAAAACGATTAAAGTATTAAACGTTTTTTTTTTTTCCTTTGCATTATGTTTTTATCATTAAATTAAAATTCCTATTATACACACACCATTGGGTCCTTCATATTCTACATAGTTTTCCTTTCACAAGGATGCTATTATATGACGAAGGGGCATGCGAAGGGGTGCAATGAAACTCCCCACAGATTCCAGTACTACGCTGTAGTAATACTCTCCCGTTCACCAGGGAACGCTATCCCTTTCGTGCGTTAAGATTACCAAAAGATACCAATAGGGCAAGGTGAACGCCTGCCCATAGTTTAAGACTACTGCCTTTACTCCCTTACTCAGAACCTGACAAGACCCCTCCCTTACAACATGATTCAACGCCCCTTTCACAACCTGACTCAACCCCTTACAACGTGACCCAACTCCCTCACAACCTGACTCAACGCCTCTCCCACAACCTGACTCAACCCCTCTCCCTCAAAACCTGACTAAACCCCTCCCTTACAACCTGATTAGACCCCTCCCTCACAACCTGACTTAACCTCTCCCTCACAACCTGATTCTACCCTTCTCTTCTTGACTCACCCTGTCCGTTACAACTTTACTGCCCCTCTCCCTTATTTAACTCCCACCGTCCCTCCCAACCTGCCTTACTCTCTCCCTCACTATATCTCTCGTGAATCCCCTCCCCTCCTGCCTTGTATCTGCCTCGCACCACCCTTGCTCCCAGATTATATTGGCTGAAGTAAAGAACGAGATTAATTAGTGAAAAGTGTACGTTTATGAGGCCAACTCTAGTCTGGTAGAGGACACACACACACACACACACACACACACACACACACACACACACACACACACACACACACACACACACACACACACACACACGCATACACACACACACACACTTACCATAAATAACTCCCGTCCTCGCAGCCCATCCATCCGATTGTCCCCACTTACCCAACTCTCCCCACCCACCCGACTGTCCCCAACCACCCAGCTCGTATACCCACCAGACAACTCTCGCCCATCCGATTTTCCTAGCCCACTCGACTCCCCCAACCCATCTGACTCCCCCCGACCACCCGACCACCTTTCCACCCGTCCCCCGCCATATAATCTCCTGCCATCAGCTGGGATCAGGTGAGGTCGGTCCAGTAATTAACTACACCGATATTAAAGGGGACTGGAAGCGATGTACACACTGAACGGTAATTACAGTTATTATTTATGATTAATAAATTAAGTTGGATAGCGAAGGAAAGTGCATCCTCCTGAGTATAATCGAGTTGTGACGTGTATTACTTCCATAGTCATCCCTATCAGGATGATGACATCTTTCTGTTTCTGTTCTGATTTGATTCATACATTTTTTTTTTCAACATAGGAAAATCTCTCGTACACAAAATATACAAGAAAGGAACACATTTCCTGTGGCATTTGTATATATAAAAAAGAAGCAAAGTCGAAAAGCCTACAACACATGTCTTTTACAAGAAAAAAAATGAATATCAGAAAGTTAAAGTCAAGGTCTCAACAATTCGAGATTCCTGGACGCAGTACGCTTGAGGTTAACTGTAATGGGGAAAACAGTCTGAGGAAGACTGTTCCAGAGCTGGTCTACAGTGTAAGCAAGAGCTGGACAGAGAGGAGAGGTGAAAATTGCAACTGGAGGGTACTGCATGACCGCCTCTAAATTAGATGAAAACAAAAGTCTACTCGTAGACGAGCTATGACTGGAGTAATAGTGGAAGGCAAGAGAGACAAAAATGCACCAATACAATAAACAGGAATCGAAGTAAGTCAGCGAGAGAAGGGGAGTTGATGAGAGGAAAAGCCTCCAACTCAGTCTTCCTTATAAGTGCGCGAAGTTGTGAACCTTACCATATATGAGAGCTGTACTGCACAAAGAGGCCTGTTAGGCCCTTGTTCAAAGACAGCAAATGAGCAGATTTGAAGAAAACAGAGTTAGTTCAGTACAATCAGCTGATGCGAACGAAACCTACGGAACACCACATTATAAAACTTCAGAAATGGAACTATGAACAATTACAATTGCATGAACAGAGTGACCGAAGATAACACTTCAGGTGGAGTAACAGAAATGGAGGTGAAATACTTAAGAGGGAAGTATTTAACAGACTTCACCGCTTCTCCGGAGCAGGTTAATTTACGACGAGACGAAAACAAAGATGAGATACGGGTATCCACTCCCATTTCCTTTTTCACTATTTCTACCAAACTATTTTTTTTTTATGTGTCCGACTCTGGGCATTGGCTTCACAGCCTGCACCTAAGGCCCAGTAGTCCTCCTACATACCATACACCTCTACATGTCACCACATCGGCGCTAACACCCACCGTCCATATTGAATATATACATGCTAGGGCTGTTTCAGCGGGGATTGAACCTGGGTCCGGTAGGACTACAGGTAACCTCTCTACCGACTGAGCCACCGCCTGTATGATACTTTTATATTTAGTTTGCTTAGTTCATGAAATGATTCCTACAGTAAAGAATGGCCGAGCACACCCTAAACAGACGAATCGTGCACAGCCAAATAGTGGAAACTATGAATTTTCATGTTTGCGTTCTACGAATTTTCATGTTTGCGTTCGGTAAACTTTCACAAGTCTGCACTGTATTGTTTTGGCTTGGCAATATAATTTTCTGGTGTATTCAGGTGTGACACGAACGAATATGACCTTTATTTTCGGTGTTCGTGATCGGTTTTCAAATTACTCCCCCCCCCAACTGTCTTTGGGGCCTGGTGGAATTTCGGGGTTCTGGGTGGGAAAAATGGCAAAAACAAGCATCTGGGAATAGTCTAAATCGGTATGACCAGCCAAAGCGTATTCCTAGGGTTATTACTGATCGCATGAACCCCTTTGAAGCTATATTTGACACCGAATTTTTCCTACGGTACAGGTACAGGTTCTCCAAAGCCTGGATATGGGGGAGGCGGTGGCTCAATCGGTAGAGAGGTGGCGTGCGGTCCTAACGGACCCAGGTTCAAATCCCGGCTGGGGCAGGGAACAGTTTAATGATTTGAGTTTCATAAAATCAGGCTTTACTGATCTACCAGAAGACCCGCCGACATGTCGTAAAAATACCCCCGCTAATACCAATACACCAGTCCTGTATGAGACAGCCCTAGCATGTATTCAATATGGAAGGTGGGTGTTAGCGCCGAAGTGATGACATGTAGAGGTGTATGGTATGTTGGAGGACTGCTGGGCCTTGATAGCAGGCTGTGAAGCCTATGCCCAGAGTCGGACACATAAAAAAAGAAAAAAAAAAAACTTTTATACAGAGTATTCAAGAACTAATGCCAGTCTTTAATAATAAAAGAGGTAAGAATTGCTAACATTAAGAGATTATACTGAATGTCAATCTCAGAAATTGTCATCTGCTTTTTTTAAAGACTTTAAATTTTAAAATTAACCAGTGTTATTGACTGTTTGCCGCGCTTACCCACACGAAGGAGTGCGCTCTCACACTTTCAAGATTAATACTTACGTTGAAGGTGTGAGCTTCCACTTCGAGCGGCGTGCGGAAAGGGTAACCTCTGCCCTCACTCTGAAGACTACGGGTTTAAGTCAGGATGTGTGAGAGGGGGTGGGCTAGGCTGTTATGTAAAAGAAAATGGGAACAACAACTGATGGGAATTGCAGTCAAATTCGAACACATACAATAGTTGCTGGTAACTCGTAATAAGCTATTGCCTCAAATTCTGCAAAGTAAATGTATCCCAAACCGTTCCAAGATGAAACACAATTGTGATAAACTTGTCCACTTTCCACAGAATTGCGAAATCATAGTGGTACACACTGTGGAAATTTTGTTTAAGAAATTTTTCGTCACGAACACTTAGAGCAATCAGTTAACAATAATTATCCTTTATAATAATAATAATTATACAGGTCAGTCGTGATCAACGATGTAGGTAAAAATTCTAGTAAAGGAGTTTCAGATATAATGAAATAGTTTAGAAAAAAATATGTACTTGTAAAAGGAACTGATAATAGTAGTACAAATATTGGCTGGACTGCAATAACTATATTGTAAATGAGATAATTATCATTGTGAAAAATACCTGGCATCTTGTTATCTAACTAGGCAGAATATACATCAGTTCCACTATAAGTTTAAGGCTCTGGCTGAGAGATCGTCAGGTGATATAACTTTCTTCTTTTTACGAAAAGAGAGCTAACGCTTCGTTATCATTAATCATTACTTATATAAACTAAGAGATATTAACATACATTTATTCTGCTACTACTACTACTACTACTACTACTACTACTACTGCTACCATCACCACCACTACTACTACTACTACCACTACTACTAACAACTACAACAACAACAATAATACTAACAGTAATAATGATAATAATAATAATAATAATGATAATAAGTATAAGTATAAGTATAAGTATAAGTATAAGTACAATAATAATAATAAGTATAAGTATAAGTATAAGTATAAGTATAATAATAATAATAATAATAATCTAGCTTCTAGGTTCGTTCCTCAAGATCTATATCCTAGAAAACCGAATGTAAGTGCGCGTCCACACGTGCACTCAAACATACAGATGTTGGCAACACGGCAGGCAACATGTTCGGCAACATGTTTGCAGCAGTATTTGGACAGATGTATGCAAACATGTTTCAATGCAGCATCTAACAGTGGCAGCAGTGGCGATGGAATAAGTGTGTCCATACCAGACAGCTGAGACTTCATGATGTTGCCAACATGATCTGGACGCTGCTGTTCCCAAAATGTTTGCAGCGTGTTCCTTACTGAGTTGCTTACATGTTGCCAGAGCATGTTCAAGCACACGTGTGGACACGCTCTGATGTTCACAAAACGGAAAAAGCTGCATTAGAGAAATTTTCAGGAACATATTAATGCAAAATTATTTACTTGCATTTTTTTAATGCAATAAGTTGGTGACTAGGCAAAGAAGAATGAAACAGCATTACGCACTGTACTCTCCTCGTAAATTACTAGTAAGAAAATCATTTCAAATTACCATAACAGCACTTCACCACCCTTAAATAACATATCAGACTTATCCTGCAAATCATATGCTGGGTATTGAGGATACTCAACTGATTTTTTCAATGACATCAGCGGCTAATTGGTATGAACGATTGATGCAATGCCTTCACCAACCACTGCCAAGGTATAATTCCCTCAGGGGAGTGAATGGGTAAGGAATATGGAAGCATTAGATTTTATTTTTATAACCTCAAAAAGTTCTTAACAGCTAGGAAAGTGCGAGTCATAGTGAAATGTGTTAGGGATTCACTCCTCCTCCCAGCTGAACTCTGGTCTTTTAGAGAACTTTCGCAAGACACTTTCTGACTGTTGTCTGGATTTCCTGAACGCTCGTAAGAATGGGTTCTGACTGGTCGTGTTCAGTAAGCTTCTCAGGCTTTCTTTTTTCTTTTTTTTTTTTGGTATACTAGGCCTACTTTCTTGCTTGCCATCTCGGAAATAAATTCTGCATACTGAATATTCTATCTATCTATCTATTGCCAGACGCCTCAATCCCGAACGTGGTGGCCACTAACAAATTGCCTCCAAGTCGCCCTGTCCCCCGCCATTTCACTGCCCTGCTCCCAACTCACACCCCTCTCTCTCATATACCTCTCCACCCCATCCCTCCGTCTCATCCTCGGCCTCCCCCTCCCTCTTCCCCCCTCCACCTCACTCACATACACTCTCTTCGTCAGTCTTTCACCCTCCATCCTCTCCATATGGCCAAACCATCTCAGTGTGTTCCTCATAACGCTTCCTATCACATCCACATTCACACCACAACGCTCCTTTATATCCTCGTTCATCAGCCTGTCTCTCCATGTGACTCCACAGGCTCCTCTTAAATAACTCATTTCCACTGTTCTCACTCTTCACTTGTGTCCTTCCAACAACGACCACTTCCATACGTCAGAGCTGGTATCACAATACTGTCATGTAGTAACTTTTTCACTTCCCTGCTCACTTCCCTGTTTCTTATCACTGCTTTCAAAGAACCAGCAACCTTTCTTCCCTGCTGTACCCTTTCAAGCACTTCACCCTCCAAACCTCCATCCTTACTCATCACACTACCCAAGTACTTAAACGTACTCACATTTTCCAATTCCTCACCATCCAACCTCGCTCTACATTCACTGACTTCACCTCTCTCAAAGACCATCACTTTACTCTTCCCTACATTCACCTTTAGATTCCGTTTCTTACACACTCTCCTAAACTCATCCACCAAGCCTTGCAGCTCCCCTTCGTCTTCACTCAACAACACAGTATCATCTGCAAACAACAGTACAGGGAGTTTCCAAACACTATCCTCTCTCACTAGTGCCACTCCAACATCCTCTACCCTACCTTGTACCTCTTTTATTACCCCATCCATGTACAGTTTGAACAACCATGGAGACATGACACATCACTGTTTCAACCCAACTTTCAAAGAGAAGAATTCACTTAGTTCACCATCCACACGCACTGCAGCCTTCGCACCATCGTACATACTCTTCACAGCATTCAACAACTTCCCCTCTACTCCACATATTCTTAACACTTTCCTTGTCTATCCACCCTGTCATATGCTTTCTCCAAATCCATGAAGGCCGCATACAACTTCTTTCCCTTCTCTAGAAACTTTTCCACTAAAGATCTAGGAATGAATATCTGATCTACACAACCTCTTCCCTTCCTAAAGTCTCCCTGTTCTTCTCCAACTAATTTCTCTGTTCTTTCTCTAACTCTGTCAATAAGTATCCTACCATACACTTTTCCTATTATACTAAGAAGACAAATGCCCCTATGATTACCACACACTTCTTTTTCCCCTTTTCCTTTGTACAAGGGAATAATTATACCTGACTTCCAATCCTCTGGGACTCTACCTTTCTCCCAGGCCAATCTGCACATCTTCCACATCCATTCTACTACTATCTCTCCCCCATGCTTCAGCATTTCACCACACACTCCATCAATTCCTGGGGCTTTCCCCGATTTAACTTTCTTCATTGCTTCCACACCTTCTATCCTACTGATTTCTTCCTGTCTTCTCACCTCCCTCCTTCTCCCAGCCATTCCCCAGCCACTTATACTCACATTACTTCCATCCTCTATGTTCAACAATTCCTTAAAGTGTTCTCTCCATCTGCTCACTTTTTCTCCCTTCTCCACTAGTAATCTACCATTTTTATCTTTCCCTTCCCTGCTAACTTCACTTCCACCCTGTCTTACTCTTTTCACCTCTTTCCAGAACATTTTCTTACAGTCCCTCCACTTTACACTCAAATTCCTTCCAAATTCCACATCCACTCTCTTCTTACTCTCTCTTACTAATCTTTTCACCTCTCTCTTTCTTTCTACATATAACTCTCTCTTCCGCCTCTCAACTTCTTCCACGCCCCTATTTCTCATCCATTCATTGTATGCTTTCTTCTTTTGTGCCACAGCCTGTCTGACCTCTTCAGTCCACCACGCTGTTCCTTGCACCCCCCTCCGTCTTCTCTTCCTTTCACACACCACATCACATGCTGCACATATTTCTTTTGTAAATATCCTACACACACCTTCCACATCTCCCATCTGCTCCAATTCATATTGAAGGGGATATTTTCTCGGACCATATGATTAGCTTTTCCCACCTGTTTCTTTTTCCTTTGACGTATTGAGAAACGAAAGAAACTACAGATAAAAAAAAAAGCTGATCATTACATTCTGGAACAAAGCAATGAACAACATAAATTATCATTAACCCCTGTTGTGTTGCTGCTTTGAGGAAAATAGTCGTTTGCTACACTTGTTTAAACCAGCACAGGGTTGTCAGGGTTACAAAACGTCATACTGTGACTCTCAATTCTTGTAGTAGGAGTTAAAGATGAATACAGGGAGTTGATCTTGTTTTATTATCTTCAGAGAAAATCTTAAGTTGAGCAGTGTATGTATTACAGAGACTGAGTATACTAAGTAAGTCAAGTTGGACCCCTCTTCTTGTTCACTCTCTCCACTACCTGTCGGTTCTATAGCTAGCCTCCTTCTGAGCTCTGCTTCCTAAATTTTGGTGTAGCAGGGGTCGTGTCACGTGTGTTACACTGTGGTTGGAAAGTTCTAGAAACCTGTGTGTGAGTATGTGTGTATGTGTGTGTATGGTCACTAGGCGCTGTCGTGTGCCTATAAAGCATTCCTTGAGTTAGAGTGTGTAAGCATGTTTAGCATTGCTCGATTCTCGCAGACACAATACCTCTGACTTGCTGCTTCTATCTGTCTGTCTATCTATCTATCTATCTATCTATTTATCATGTTTTCTATAATTAATTGCATTCATAATATGGAGTCCTAACATTGCTCGGTCACGCGCTGGAGGTCCTCCGACAGTAATTATCATTGACATATGCTAATCTATTAGTACATAATATTGATTATAATATTGTATACATATAATATTCAAAGTAAATTGCAATGATCTAGTAATATTACATTTTAAACATGCTGTATACATATTTGAATAAATGCACTAAAGGTAAACTATTTAACTGTAATACAGTATGTACATGGGTTATTGTAGTGAAATGCATACATGCAAGAAAAAAAAAGTTTAAAATTAAGATGATGGTAAGAGTTATTAATATTTCATTTAAAGATAATGCTACTGGTATGCCATACATCTATATCATGGGTCATTCTTCTTTGTATTTTATATATATATATATATATATATATATATATATATATATATATATATATTTTGGACCAAAACTTGTACAGTGAGTAGAAAAAAGTTTTAAGCAGTTTTCTAACCTTTATTGGAGACAAACTATTCATAGAGATAAAAATTACATTTAACAAAATTATTTCAATACATTTTTGAGTATGTGCCAAATTTGTCACTTTGGTCGTATGACCCAAATTACTTTTTTCTAACAATTCTAGTTTTCTCCTTTGTTGAGCATTATCTTCATGGACTATGTTAACCAATAAATTATTTTCCAAGAATGCATTGAAAATAAACATAAAAATAACTTCCCTGCGCTCAGAAACCCTGGATCACATTCAGTGTGTTTCATCAATACGCCATGAAAAGAAATAATAATCCCTTGCTTGGGGTCAAAACACCTAGATTAGTCATTTTTACCTCCTCCCATCTCTTACGTGCAAATACATCAGTTACTTGTCGTACCCTACAAGACCTCCTCCAATACATATGAGTTCTAGGAAAATTATAAACAGTAAAGTATAACACAATCCCTATAAATTGTTCTAGCTCTTCAACACTGAGATTCAAAGATCTCCTTTCCTGCTGAGTTGAATATAAGTTTGACTGATCTACAATATGTTGCAAAATATGATCATCAAAGAACTGCTTGAAGTATTGTAGTGGGGTATCCAAGGATGTAGTTTCTGGCAAACTGCCTTTTCCATTCTGGAACTTCATTGGTCTTCTCACCAATCTGCACACCCTTCCAAATAAATGGTCTCTCTTTTGCCCTGGCCTCAGATGATTGGAGCACCTCATTTTGTGAACTGGTGGCGACCACCATCCACTCAATTGATGTAGTGCTGCCTATTTCCTTAGCTTTTACCATTCTTTTTCTGTGCCTGCCCTCCTCTCTTCTTATTTCTCCTATCTTTCCTGTCACTTCTTATTCCTTTTCTTTCCTTTACAGGTGGCTTTACATTAAGTGACAAGCCAAATGGTTTCCTGTAAGCCAAGAAACCATTTACAACGCTGGGTGGTAACCATATAAGCAAACCATACGTGCTCCCTACGTGTCAACAAGTGGGTTGGTGGAGGGTTGGTGCCCCTCCCTGTAAAACAGCTGACTCAGTGTCAAGTGGCCACCCTTTACGGGATTATGGTGTCTGGCAATAGATAGATAGATAGATAGTAGCCTCGTTATCTACAAAATGGAATAGTTTCATTGTATTAGACTGGTCAAGTCAGGAGGGTAACCATGAAATCCAAATATTTGCATATACAGTATTACTTTCTTCTTTCAAAAATTACAGTTTATTAACATCATAAAGTTAATGCTGAATAATGACATAAAATTCCAACACATACAAGACTCTGATTCATCATAAGTTTCTAATTCCTGGCTTGGCTGGTACAATGCTTCATCATCACTTGAAAGCTCATCTTCACTCTCATAAGGCACTTCTAGTGGAATAACTGCCTTGCCACTACTGACTTTTGAGTAAAATCGATTTGGTTCCATATTGTAACCTCATAACCTGAAAAAAATACATTTTTTTACCATCAGTTTTCATATGTACCAAAAATTACTCACAAAATATAGTAGTACCCAAAACCCAATGGCCCATACTTGACCCACACCTAAGATTTGTCTCATATGCATATATTACAGCATCAGTAATAAACTATTTGTGTTCTACAGAACAAGAAACTCAATAAAATCACGAAAATATTTATTCCAAGTAGTTTTCTATAGCAGTACAGGAAACAGAAGACAATATATAACAGCTACTCACACTCAGCCAGCACCAGTTGCCAGGCTCCAGCTTGTTTACATTTGCAGTTACAGAAGTCTCCAAGAGAGGGCAGTGGTGGCAGAATATTGGAGGGAAGTGTGTGCCACATTTGTCGCAACGGGCCGCGGGTCTGGATTTTACATTTATCTGGAATGGTAACCCTTAAAAGGGTATGTGCCAAATATGACCCATGGGTCCAAAAGAGGATATACATATATATATATATATATATATATATATATATATATATATATATATAATTAATAATTAATACTATATACAAAATATGTACACTTCATTCAGGGGGGTTAACTTGGATGTTAACTCTACCCCCACTAAATACTGAGTCTAAATTTGTAATTCTTGCATGCATTCCGTGCATTGCGAACAGCACTACTGCAAATACAATGCAGAAGATTATAAAGACAGTAGGTGCTGGGCTATACACATAATATGGGTTGAACATACTCAAACTCAGATCTTCCCAGGGCTTTATTGTTTCATTGATCAGTTGCATAGTTTCAAACTTAGGTGAAGTCAGCTTAATACTTGTGCTCATGTTTAAGTCCATATCGGGCAATGGGTGGAAATGTTTGTGTGTATGATTGAGGATAGCGTAGTGATTGATGGTGGATAAAGTGGACATGGATGGTGTAAATACCGCACATTAGTCTGATGCTATATATAATCCTGAGGCTGAAGTATGAGATGGTGGTATATCTGGACAGACTGTGTAAACTGATGTGTTATGAGTGAAATAAAAAAACTGTGAGTGTCCAATGCGTTGATGGTGTACAAGCTTATCTGGAGCAAAAGTGAAGTTGTAATGATTATGAATATGTTATTTCTGATGATAGCCATTTCACAAGGGACTGTATCAGTAGGCTGAAACGTGAAAATGTACGCAGGACAAAGATGAACAGCATGTAAGGATGTGCGGCACTTTCGTTCAATCGTTGATTCACTTGCAAAAGTGACAGTGTTCCGTCTCTTGGAGACCATGATGAGTTCGGTGTCTGTGTTGATGTTGATGATGACCAAAGTGTTATTATTCTTAGAAGGGAAGGGGTGTATTTGGTATACTGTGAACAGGTCTTCAGTTATGAATGGTACATGAACTACTACTGATGTTGGTTTTAGTGTTGCTTCTAAATATGGATAATATTGCATGAATTCCCTACTTCGGAACAATGGCTTCAATTTATGTTTATGTATGCCTTGACTAATTATCTGACGTAGCTCATGAACTGGAAGTAAGTCAATTGTGATCTTGCCATCACCAGCATTCGAAATTCCTTGCATAAGTGCCCTGTAACGAACTCTAGTGTTGTCTACTTGTAGTAGAATTGTGTCAATATGTTCTGTGATGATGGAGAAGTATTGGAAAAGTGTTATGTTACCTTCCATTTCATTTATTTTATCTACACTTTCGAGAGCAATGTTTTCTGCCTTTTTCAGATTTTTCACAATTGTCTTCATTGCTGAGTTATGTCCTGTGATGAATTTATCTTCGTATGTTAGTACCTGAGCTATTTTATTAAATTTGTTGTTTATTTCTTTAAGGTCATCCTCTGTAGCCAATCCAAAGATGTTCCCAAGAACTGCGCCACCCAGGTCGAACAAACCGTGCTTTTGGCGAGTACGTGTGATGCTGTTCTTGTTGCTCAATACCTCCTTTCCATAAGATGGGAGATCTTGGATCATGATGAGCATAGCTGACTTAGCCTGTTCTATTTTCCATTTCGCTAACTTCACCATTTCATTCACTTCCTTTGTGTTATGTGCTTGTGAAACATAGCCTCCTGTCATGAAGTCCAGGGTTCGCATTGGTTTCGCGATATTTTCTAGATAAGAGGGTAATTCATACAAGTAATCCAGACTTATTTGAATACTCATGACGTCTTTTACGATTGAACTCGTGGCCGTTGGAGTTATGAGGCATCCTTATCGTACTATGTGTTGGGGGTCTAAGTGGGCATATCCTCTTGCTATGTAGAGGAGAATCCATAGTATAAGTCCCTTCATCGCTACCTACCGACCAAAAAATCTATTAATTTCCTAATATGGTCATGCTGTGGTCGATGATAGTGATGATGTGCGTTACGGTTGATTGTTATTTCATTTATAGAAGGAGTTTAAATCTATATTTAATTATCGTAAATGATGTACTGTAGATTTTATTGGAACAGTTGCACCTATGTTTGATTGTTTGGTATATGACCTTAATTTATTTTTGTAATCATTGTTGTTTTCTTGCTTGGTTTCTTGAGTTACGTTCGCCTGTTCGGTTGTATCCGAGGCTGAATAATTATTGGATAATTCCCTTGAAACTCGTTTTAAATGGTCAATATGAACTTGTTTCTCTTCGCCACTAGACAGTGACTTAATTAAAACATTGTTTGCTTTTATGTTAATTACTCAGTATGGGCCCTCAAATTTTGGGGATAATTTATTGTCTCGTATGAATGATACCATAAACAATGTCTCCTAAGCTGATAGGTGAATCTCTTGCCTTCTTGTTAAATGCCTCCGTCATTTCTTCCTTGGACATTGTTAATTGTTTTTTTACTCTTTTGTGTATGTCCTGGAATTCACGTAAACGGAGTTTAGAGTAATCATCGCAATTGTTTATGGGCAGACTGTCACCTTCTAGGAGCTCATATGGTAGTTTTTTATCTGTCCCATATATAATGAAATGTGGTGTGTCACCTATGGATTTATTTATAGATCCATTAATTGAGGCTTCTACTCTGGGAATCCAATCATCCCAGCTTGCATAATTTTCATTGAGAATGTGTCGTAGCACATCTAATACTTTTTTGTTTTGTCTCTCTACTAACCCATTAGATGCTGGGTGATAGGCTAAAACGTTAACCTTTTTGATGTTGTATTAAAAATAGATGGAAAGAGCATTTTGAGACAGTTCTTAATAGACCAATACCACCAGAAGAGGATATACCGTCTGCTCAGGAAGATTTAAATATAGAAACAGTAGAGTTGAGGCTTGCAGAAGTGGAGAAAGCAGTAAAACAGTTAAAGAATAATAAGGAACCAGGGGAGGATGGTTTATTTCCGGAAATGTTTAAAGTGGAGGGGGATAGATTAATAATGATCTTGACCAAGCTATTCAATAAGATATGGGTGACGGGGTTACTACCATCAGTTTGGAAGAATGGTGTAATTGTTAAAGTTCCGAAGAAGGGAGACCTGAGTGAATGTGGTAATTGGAGGGGAATATCTTTGTCACCGATAGCTTTGAAAGTTTTCAGTAGAGTGTTGTTAAATAGGTTGGAGCCGGTGGTTGAGGGTATTCTGAGGGATGAACAGGGTGGTTTTTAGAAAGGGACGTGGTTGCAATGATCAGATCTTTATAGTTAGGCATTTGATGCAGCAAGTTAATGAAATGAGAGTACCGTTAAGTCTTTGTTTTGTTGATTTTGAAAAGGCTTTTGATAGTGTTTTGAGAGAGACTATGGGGAAGATCATGAGACATTATGGAATACCAGAGGAGTTTGTGAGGGTCATTATGAACATGCATGAGGACACATTTTGTAAAGTGATGGTTGATGGTTGTCTGAGTGATTCGTTTGAAGTCAAGTCCGGAGTAATTCAAGGTGGTGTTCTATCGCCTTTACTATTTATATTGGTCATTGATTACATTATGAAACGCGTTGGAACAGAAACCGGTGCAGGTATACTTTGGGGAGATAACAGGAAACTTTTGGATTTAGATTATGCAGATGATAAAGTTTTGATTTGTGATGGGCCAGAAGAGATGCAGAGAGTGTTGGACTGTTTGGTGAGTGAAGGTCGCAAGGTGGGTTTGGTTATTAATTGTGGAAAAACTGAAATTATCAATATGAATATGGAAAATGCGCAGGAATGTGTAATTGGAGGTATGGTTGTAAAGCAAGTTGATAGGTTTAAATATTTAGGTACTTATTTAGCCAAGGATGGTTCTTTGAACTTTGAATTCGAGGAAAGGTTAAAGAAGGCTAATCAGGCAATGGGAATGTTTAAAAATATTTGGAATAATAACAATTTTTCTGTGCATACAAAAATCAAACCTTATAAGGTAATGGTTAGGAGTATCTTAATTTATGGACACAAGTCTTGGTACAGCACAGTGACTATGGAAAATAAATTATTGGTGTTTGAAAATAAAGCACTTAGAAGAATATTAGGAGTTAAGTGGTGGGAAAGGATACCAAATAGTAGAATTAGAGAAATAACGGGAGTGCAGCCGATCGATGAATATGTTAGATTCTCACGATGGAAGTGGCTAGGACATGTGTATAGGAGACAGGGAATAGTACGAGGTACACCAGGGTGGGTGGCACTTGGTAGGAGAGGTAGAGGAAGGCCAAAAGAGACGTGGGTGAGGACAATGAGACGGGAAGCTGGAGATGAGTGTTGGGGAGATCTTGAGGAGTTAGCACAAGATAGGATGTGGTGGTGTGAGTTCATCGAGGCCCTATGCATCCCCGAGGGTGCCACAGGAAATGATTGATTGATTGATTGATTGTTTACATATTTCTTGTAAGATATCACAATTAAATTCTCCTCCATTATCACTTATTAGTACCTTTGGGGTAGTAAAGCGACATATTACATTATCTGTTTTTGCCTTTGCTACTGTCTCTGCTGTTTTATCTTTAATTGGAGCTAAAATGACAACGGGAAAAATGATCTGTTGCTACGAATGGGTATTGGTTATTATTGTATGATAATGGCAACTTGAGTAAATCAACAGCGACAACGTCCCATGGTTGATGTGGTACAGGGTAATTACCCATTGGTGCAGGTGTGATTGGGTATCCTTTGTGTTTTGCACATGATTCGCATCTGTCTATATGATTGTTTATATCTTTTCGTAATGAAGGCCAGTAATATAACAGCTGGGCTTGTTTGAATGTCTTATCCTTTCCAGGATGTCCTGCATGTGGGCTATCGTGTATCGTTCGTAATACTTGGGGTATCATGTCATTAGGTACTACCAACTGGTTAGCATTTCTTTGGCGTTTTGATTGTTTCGGGTTGATCTTGTATAAAGTATTATTGACTATTGTGAATTGTTCGAGTGGTACATGCAGTTTGGGTAATTGTATGTCATTTCCACTTTCTAACTTGTATATAACTTTAGACCATATTGGGTCAAGTCTTTGTGTTTTTGCGATATCATCGTGGTTGGGATATTTCCTTTGAGATCTAATGCCGCGACCTGAATTGTGTTCGGGTTCCTAGATAATGCGTCAGCTACTATGTTCATTTTACCTTGTATCCGTTGTTGGAGCTAATTGTGTTTCATCTGGTATTAACGTGGGTGGTGGCGAAAATATCCCTGTCATTAAGGTATGGTGTTATGAAATACGCCTTTTGTTTATGTCCTAACTAAATAGATGAGTAAATGAGTTGTAATAAATGATAGATAGTGAGTGTATAAATGTATGTATAGAAATAAGTAAAGGAGTTGAATATACCTAATTTTAGCACTGAGAAGAAATAAGTAAGTATAATTTCACCCACTTGATACAGATCGGAGAGGCGTGTCGATGCGACTGTCGATTTCGGAAGAAAAATGCAAGGTTGATTGAAGATCTCTTGATAGTTCTAGGGCTGTGTTGATGGACGATATTACTCAGGAAATTCCATGGCCTGGTGCTTGTGGTGGTTAACAGCTGTAGTCACAGGCGCACCTCAGCATAGAACGTTGACTTTCCAACTCAATACTGTGGAAATAAATGAGTATGAGTAGGAGCTATGTGAATAATGAGTAATGAGCAGTGGGTGAGAAGTGCCTGGAGTCAGTCACATGTTGATTGGCGTGGCCTTGTGTCAGCAAAGTCGCGTGGTAATGTCATCTCAGCAGAAACACATGGTGACGTCGGCTTCCCACACTGGTAGCTGTGGTAAGTAACTGAGTAGCGATGCGTAACCTGGGTGAAGAAAGATGAGTAAGATGCGTTATGAATGCGGCTCTGGTGTTTTGCTGTGTGTCTTGACCTCTGCGTCAGTGATGGAGGTAGGCAGGAGAGAGTGTTGGGGTTTTGTGTGCTTGTTGCTTTGGTCTTTCTTTTTCTTTACTTGCTTTGTTTTTAATCCTTCTTGCTGCTGCTTGAAGTTACGTGAAGATTATAGAGTTGTTTTGTAGACTTGTAGGCTCATAGACTCGTAGGCTCGTAGGCTGTATTTTGTAAGAATTCACTGTAGAACTGACGCTAATCTTGTAGACTCTCGCCTGCTTTTGTAGAAATTCACTGTAGATTCGTAGACGAGGTCCGTACGTTCGCTGCCACCAATGTGACTCTCGATTCTTGTAGTAGGAGTTAAAAATGAATACAGGGAGTTGATCTTGATTTATTATCTTCAGAGAAAATCTTAAGTTGAGCAGTGTATGTATTACAGAGACTGAATATACTGAGTCTAGTTGGACCCCTCTTCTTGTTCACTCTCTCCACTACCTGTCGGTTCTATAGCTAGCCTCCTTCTGAGCTCTGCTTCCTAAATTCTGGTGTAGCAGGGGTCGTGTCACGTGTGTTACACTGTGGTTGGAAAGTTCTAGAAACCTGTGTGTGAGTACGTGTGTATGTGTGTGTATTGTCACTAGGCGCTGTCGTGTGCCTATAAAGCATTCCTTGAGTTAGAGTGTGTAAGCATGTTTAGCATTGCTCGATGTTCGCAGACACAATACCTCTGACTTGCTGCTTCTATCTGTCTGTCTATTTATCTATCTATCTATCTATTTATCATGTTTTCTATAATTAATTGTATTTATAATATGACGTCCTAACAATACTTTGGCTCTATTGGCTGGAAGATCGAGTGGGCATAGCCATGACAAAATCTGCGAAATTATGTAAAGAGAAAGAAACTGATGATGATAATTCATTTTATCCAGAAGTATTTGTGCTGTTGGCGTATAACTGCTTCTTCATCACAAGGAAAATGTGATAACTTGGCAGTCTGTTCATCATCACATTTCTGACAGTAGGGTTCTTATCACACCGTCAAATTGAATAAACGTGCAACTTACTCTGATATTGAAAATCATAATGTTATTGTTGTCTTTGTCTTATAAGAACCCATATAGATTCACAAAATTTTTGTTTTAAGGTCTAAGTGAGTATTCATTTTCATTATTATCTATAGTCTGCCACTTCCCACGTTAGTGCTTGTTGTCAACTGTACGATTTAAAAGTAATATTTGTCTTTTATTTATATCCGGTATCTTTTCCATAACAGTAGGTGGTGGCGACCATCATCCACTCATTTGATGTAGTGTTCCCTACTTTTTCCTTAGCCTTTATCATTCTTTTTCTGTGCCTGCCCTCTTCTCCTCCTATTTCTCCCATCTTTCCTGTCACTTCCTATTGCTTTTCTTTATTTTACAGGTGGCTTTACATTGAGTGACAAGCCAGATGGTTTACTGTAAACCAAGAAACCATTTACAACGCTGGGTGGTAACCATATAACCAAACCATACGTGCTCCCTACGTGTCAGCAAGTGGGTTGGTGGAGGGTTAGTGCCCCTCTCCGTAAAACAAATAACTCAAAGTCAAATGACCACCCCTTAAGGGATTATGGCGTCTGGCAATAGATAGATAGATAGATAGATCTTTTCCACCCCACCTGTTTACCCCTAATGTGAGACACTCCTGGTTGTTGCTTTTGACCTGCTTTATCCGGCAGCGTTTTCCGGATCTCGACTGAAGACCTGTGAAACCTATTTCTGCCTCGGAGGAATATTGCATTGGACTAGTCTCGACAGGTCGATATGTTTTGCCAGAACTGCTATAGGATCAGTCCAGACTGGTCTAGACTATCTTAAAAGCTCGCAAAAGTGCACCAACTGTCGGCCCTTTTACGTAGTGTGGGATGAGGCTGGCCCTCGTAACGGTTTCCTGCTTTTACCAAGCAAACACACCCAGGAAGTTTAACGACTTTTTCTGGCATAGTCTCTGCCATGTCATGTTACTTCATATTAGTTGGTGCTAGAAAGAGCCTTCTCGGGGAGTGGCACCAACATGCCTTAGATTCGCTGCCCGGTATTATACACGTCCTTTAGCATCTTCTGATCACCGAAATGGGGATGGTGGATTTGGAGTAAAAGGGCAATCATAGCCTGCAGTTCACCAGACTTTCTTCCAGATGAGCCTAGGGCCAAGGTCTCACTAATAACAACAACAGTTTATTCAGTGATGAAAATTTCCCATAAGTTCGCTAATAATGAATAATGGTTTTCAGTACATCACTGGATGCACAATATACGGTAGCTTGATGATACATCAGTTTCAGTTCGTGGCATACCCAAACTCTTCGCTCCCAGTTTATTTTTCAGTATATTTATTCCCCGTCTCCACCTCTCTCTTCTGTCACATCTTCTTCCTTTTACTATTTTTTCTTTACAAAAGCGAATGAACGCAAGCTTGAGAGTTTGTAAACTTGGCTAAAAAAACAACCAATTGTTATCGTATCTCCTCATTACTCCTTAAATAACCCAGCTTTGTTTTCCGTGCTTATTTTTCTTCTCATGCCACCGTTCCTCCGTCACGTCTCTGTCCTTCCGTGCAGCGTGAGAGCAGGAAGTGCCGGGCTGACCTTACAAGGAACGGCTTTTATCCAACAGATAGGTTTAGTTGCATTTAAGCTGGCGAGCCGAGAATAGGGAGGCTGGGAGGAAGAAAAAGAGACAGAGAGTTAGGAGGATAAAGGTTGAGGGAGGAGAAGAGGAGGAAGGGGAGACCAGAGAGTGTGGATGGTTGAGTGAATTAGAAGTTGTGGGTATTAAAAATAACTGAGAGAAAAAAGAAAGAAAATGAATCGAAAGAATGTAAGGAAAAGAGAGGTGGTTAATTTAAGACGCAAAATTAATAAAGAAGTTGAGAAAGGAAGAGAGAACTCTAGTGAACGCTAAGAGGAGAGAGGTGAAGGATGGAAAGGAAAGGATGAAATAAACATCAACCGAAAGTAACTAAACGAGAGAAGAAGGGGATGGCAAAGGGTATACGGAGTGAAGTTCGTCTGGAAGAGGAATCGAAAGTCTGCTGTTTTTTTTTTTTTTTTAATTCAGATTGTCTACATATTTTCAATTATCTTCAATATCTTCAATAAGAGTCCACCAGAACGGCATTGCAACAGTCCTTAGTGTGATATTGAATTATGACAACAAAATCGTGAGTGGTGACGTGTGAAGACTAGTGGTGAGGAGTACGTTGGTGTGTAACTATGAAATCTCGGGAACGGACTTCCTATCCTGTGTCCAAATCTGTGGTGAGATAAGCTATAGTATGGCGAGTAAGGATGAATGCATAGAGGATGGACTGCAAGAAAGGGTTCACCAGGGAAGATAGGTTGCTAGTTCACCGAGGGAATGATAAGGAATAGGGAAGTGAAAATGGAAGTAAAGGGTCGCTGCATAACAGTATTTTGACCCCTGCTGTAACTTAGGAAGTGAAGCTTGGATCCTTCTGGAATGACACAAATTAAGTGTGGTGGCAGTTAAAATGAGTTATCTAAGAGGAGCATGTAGAGTTACGTGCAGCGAAAGAAAAGTAAATGAGGCAATGGATTTCGTCAGAAACGTAATTGTCGGGGAGGAGGGGATGGCGCCTCTCCCTGCATATCGCTGACGCTCACCCAGACACCCACCATACAGCCAATCGACTTAGTAACCTATTGTACTGGGAACTGAACAAGCAAGAACCGAATGTATTAACATGGATGAGTTTGTAAACAAGTTTTAGATTAATCACAATAATAGTAGAATGAAGCCGTTCTAAGACATACACAAGAAAATGATAAATAAATCTGCTTTATTTTCTGTACAATGTAAAGTGCTTAACATTTACATATTATTATGAAATATTCTTCTCTCAGGGCAGGGTATGTTGAGTTTTGGAAATTTAAACATTTAAGAACTAACATAATTATGACCATCCTGAGCAATACAAACAGTACATGATATCATCTCTACATTAATAAAATATTCCGTGCAATATGTACCGTATGTATCTAATGATGTATTATAACATTTGCATATTTCTGAATTTCAAAGGATTTCGGATGTATTATGACAGCATTTATCACAATAGCATTTATTGTTAGCTGCTGTAACAACTGACAAATTTCATGTGATAGTGAATAACAGTAGTGGTAGCAGTGTAGTAATACACACACACACACACAGTGTCCCCTTAGGCTATATCGATCTCACGCCTCTCTACACGCCTCCACCCTATGGCCAGGCGGCTAAATACGCTACTGACTGCGGTGTTGATGTGTATGTGCCAGAATGTATTAGGACAACGGTTCTCAACCAGGGGAGGCTTGCCCTCCTGGGGGTGGGGCGTGAGTATCATCCAATGGGGTGTGAGAACTCACAGAAAAATTAAGGAATGCCCAAAACAAACGAGTGAATATCATGACAACCTTCGATTGATATTCATTTTTTACACTTTGTCCCTACTCCATCCTTCACGGGAAGTACTACTTTGTACTCACGTACTAAATAGGTTTCCATTCTTGTCTGTCGTCTGGTCGATTGTTTGCTTCTTCTTTAATATAAGTATCTTAAGAGAAAAATGACATCACAAGAAGTCAGGTACTAATCCCCAAAACTGAACGATTGATCGCAGTTTGTTGTGGTGTGGTCAGGCTTTTACATTTTCTAAAGTTTCTAAATTCTGTTGTCAGAAACACAAATGCCCGTTGCGTCATCATGTACGTAATTTGTTTCCACACTCTTCTATTGAGGTATTTTTAATCATATGAATCAAAGAGGTAAATGGTAACTAAGTCTGTCAGTTGGAAACAAATGGTTTGTTTTCAATATGAGATGGGAATTTGACAAATCAAAAGGGGACTATGAGTTTGCATTTTTTTTTTTTTTTTTTGCCAAATAATTATGAGGTGGTGTTTATGACCACGTGGTAATGTGTACTGCCATGGGGTGATGTTTATGGTCATTCGGTAGTGAATATGGCCTAGAGGCAACGTTTGTGGCCATGTGTGATGTTAATTGTCATGTACTTTTTATGGCAATGTAGTTATGTTTATGATCTTGTGGCAGTGCTTACGGCCATGTGGTGATGTCAATGTCCGTGTAGTGATATGTATGACCATGTAGTGGTAGAGTTTATGGTCATTAACCCTTTGATGTTTGTGGGTGAGATGCAAATTTCACGCACATGTTACCATTTGATGCAGGTTGCGTCTACGCACTGTCACGAATCAAATTCGCGACATTTCCCTTTTGTGAGAAATCACGAACTATTAGTGGAAGGCTCACTGTGTATTGCTCAGTTAACCGTTTCTCTCTCCATTTCGGTGGTATACTTTTCAAAACATTCGTCACTGTTTCAAAAGTGATCGATCTAATGCACGTCACTAAGTGCTCTACTGAGCGATACTATTGTTTCTTTATTGTTCGCCCCTGCTTGCCTCAACCGTTAGCCACGCCTTCTTCCGGTGGCCTCTGCATTCTACCACACGCATCGTTTGAATAGTCAGTCCAGTGTCTGCTGTGATGGTGTGAGGTTCTGTGCTCCAGAAGTGAGAGGTCAACCCAGGCTCCACTAGACTACAGTTCTCCAGACTCCCACTCTTCGTTGGTGATACACCGCATTCATTGACCAGTATTTCTTTTCGTTTTCCTAGTCTTAAGAGCTTAGTTAAGGTGTTTTTCCTAGGCGTAAGAATTTAGCTTTTGAGTGAGTGAGTGAGTGCGATCTCATTAATTTGATTTTGAAATGTAAGTTAAATTTATTTTGTAATCAATAAATTTAACAGTTATTTTTCTTGAGCTTAACGTAATGTAAACTCGTGTTTCATTCCTCCGCAATTAAGCTTATTTCTCTTATAGCTCCTAGCTTGCATAAACGTTTGCCATTCATAACTGGTACTTAGGCCAGTCTTGTGTATTAAGCTTAAAATCCGTTGTGCCTCCTAGGAGTTAAGCATCAGCAAGAACCTGATACTATTATTAGTATTATTTATTGTCAGGGTTGAAGTAACTTTCTCCAGAGGATAACAGTACTAGCAAACAGCAAATGAGTAATTAGTCTCTGCTGCGTACTGTTGAGAAAGTTTATAAATTCTCGTTCTTAGAGAATCGTACGAAGCAAGCCAGCGTAAAGTAATCGTTGCTTGATTTAGCAAGACAATCATTGTCCTTGCTCATCAGTATTATTTAACATTTATCACTTAATATTTGCATTTATTTAAAAACCCCGTGACAATTGGCGACCTCATTCCAGGATATTAACTCCTAGCTCTAAAGCTATTCACGAGATAATACTCACTCGTTCATATTTAGGTATTTATCATTAAAGTTTATTGGCACAAGTTTACTGGTGGTTACCATTGATTTAGCAAGTGAATTTTGCTTTATTAATCCATACAGTACTTAACTCTATTTAGTACTTTATTTTTGGTAACGCCAGACGATTTTATTCGCTCCTGGGAAGCCACCGTACCCATTGCGTTAATTATTGAGTCTTCCCAGTCATTTGCATTTTTGCTTTAATCTTTGCCAGTTAACTAGATAATACTGGTCACCACTAGCTTGTGTCTGTACTCTTTACTTGTGTTATTAGCATTCGTTTGCGAAGCAGTCAGTACTCAGTTTCGGTTTGCTCAGTAAATTAGCGACATGGCTACCACTGTATTTTTACAGGAAGCCAAAGATATGGGTCTTACAGACTCAACTGATATTAAAGAGTACATACTCTCACGGCATAATATGGACCAGCAGCGCAAGAATGATGCTCGTGAAGAGCGTAAGATTCAGCGCGAATACGAGTGAGAACAGCGTTAGGAACGCGAAAAGGAGCACGAGTACGAGCGAGAACAATGCGAATACGAGCGTGAACAACGAGACAGAGAACGAGAACACGAACGTGCCGAGCGAGAAGCACGCGAAAAACATGAACTTGAAGTGCTGAAGCTCAAGCGAGATTCCTTGGCTTCAGACATATCCGGTGCAATTAATCCAAGCTCCACTAGCGCTCTTCCTACACATGTCCTGGCGACCCCACGCATCAAGCTTCCTTCATACAAGGAAAGCGAGCGAATCGAGCCGTACATAGCTCGTTTTGAGGACATGGCAGACATGTATCAACTGGATGAGGCAGCTAAGCGGATCCAATTTCTTAGTTTATTTGAGGGCCCTGCCCTTGATATTCTCCACAGAATTCGTGGAGACAATCTCACATATGAGATGATGAAAGCTGCACTCATTAAGGCATATGGTCTCACAGTAGACGACGCCAAAGTTCAGTTCATGCGAGCTCGTCTCCAAGACAAGGAGACAGCTGTTCAGTTCCTCGACCGTCTCACTGCTTACTTAAATGAGTGGATAGAGAAAGATGAAACTCCTTCCACGCATCAGGGGATAATTGACCTTATGCTGCGTACACAGCTAGAGAGGTCGTGGCCTGCTGAGCTCATAGCACAGCTTAAGATCTGCCAGGTGAAAGATGCCAGCCAAATGGCAGAAAAGGCTGACGCATATTTTACTGCATACGGGTATCAAACTCGTAAGCAAAACACCTGGAACAGAAAACCTGATAAATCTGGGAAGCCGTCTCAGACTGAATCCCAGCAACAAGGCCGTTCTCATAGTAATGGCCAAGGTCCAAGCAAACCACAGAAGGACCAGGGGCAAAATACACAGTAGCCTGCTTGGAAGCGGTACAACAAGCACCCCAACCAGCAGCAGTTCCCCAAGCAGCAGCAGCAATACAAGGACAAGCCACGTAACCCTCAGTCAGGTCAATTAGTGTATCGGAGGCAGGAGGCAAATGCAGCCTTCATTCCACGACAAGCACACGGTGGTGCCATCTCTAGCAGTACAGGTACTTCCCAACAGTTCACGAGTCCCCCTCCGACCATAAACTCTCCTCTACAGGTAGTCAGTGCTCCACCTCCTCAGATGGTGAGTATGACTCCTCAGACACCTAGTTCCCAAGGCGCCACGTTTGCTGCATCGGTTGTTCCGCAGTCTCATGAATGACTGGCTGCTACCTCCTCAGACCCTTCCACCAGCAACACTGCCTTTCTTGTTCAGCCAGGGTCTGTGGGAGGTGTTTCTGTAAATGTTCTGAGGGACAATGGTTCCTCAGGTTGCTCTGTTAAGCAGAGTTTAGTTCGGCCTGATGAGTATACAGGTCGACAGATCCAAGTTAGACTTATTGATGGATCAGTGAGATTGTTCCCTGAGGCATGTATCCAGGTGGCGTCTCCATTTTTTACTGGCCTGACAGCTGCAGTTGTCATGCCAGAACCTTTATTTGACCTCATATTAGGCAACATACCTGGCATCAAAAATAGTTGCGCCGTAGATGTTGCTACGTAGACTTCGGCTGCTGCGGTAACACGAGCCATGGCCAAGGCTCCAAATCGCGTCACTCCGTTGACCATCGCAACGCCGCAAGATCTGATTCGTAGTCAAGATGTTGTCCAAGAGCAAGAAACTGATTCAACACTTGCCTCAGTGCGTAAGAAGCTGGAGGGTAAAGTGATTAAGTATTCACGGGGAGGACAAGCCAGGTTCCTTCGTAAGTGAGGACGGCTGTACCGTGAGTCACAGACACCCCAGGGTGAGGTTCGACTGCAGTTTGTCGTTCCTGCAAAGTATCGCCAAGCAGTGTTTGAATTAGGTCATTGTTCAGCGATGGGAGGTCACATGGGTCAAAAGAAGACCTCTGACCGCATCCATGCTGATTTTTTCTGGCAAGGAATGGGACGGGAAATAACGAGGCTCGTACGTTCCTGTGATGTGTGTCAGCGTACCACTGACCGGGGACGTGTCCGTCCTGCGCCATTGAAACCAATGCCCATAATCTCTGAACCGTTCGAGAGAGTAGCAGTTGACATAGTTGGGCCAATCTCCCCTAGGGCTAGTGATGGATCAAAGTATATCCTCACTATTGTTGATTTCAGCACACGGTGGCCTGAAGCCGTGGCCCTTAAGAATATAGAGGCCGTCACTGTTGCTGAGGCATTAATTGATGTGTTCTGTCGTGTAGGTATCCCTAAGGAGGTCTTAAGCAACCGGGGTTCGCAGTTCACTTCAGCAATGATGAACGAAGCGTTCAGGTTGCTGTCCATCCGAGGCTTACGGACTACACCGTATCATCCCTTGTGTAACAGGTTGTGTGAGAGGTTCCATGGAACTCTCAAGAAGATGTTGAGGCGCATGACTGCCGAACAGCCAAATGAATGGCCTCGGTTCATTGCTCCTCTTCTGTTTGCTTATCGAGAAGCCCCACAGCATTCATTGAAATTCTCACCCTTTGAACTGGTGTATGGAAAGTCGGTCCAGGGCCCACTTCAAGTCCTTCGTGAGTTATGGGACGATGAAGAACCCGACCCTGAAGTCAAGAACACCTACACCTACGTCTTTGATTTGGCTGACCGCCTCCAGTCGACGTGCGAGTTAGCTAAGGAAGAACTGATCAAGGCGCGTGAAGTTCAGAAGGCTTATTACAATAAGAAGGCAAAGCTTCGGAAGTTTAGTCCAGGCAATAAATGCTTGGTATTTCTCCCCACTGCCCAGAACAAGTTGTTGGCGCAGTGGAAGGGTCCATTTGATGTAGTAGAGCGCATTTCAGACCTCAGCTACATAATTCAGATGGGGAATCATCGTAAAAGGTTCCACATTAACATGTTGAAGGCTTATCATGAGTCAGACCCCGAGGAGACTGGCCTACGAGTAGCTGATGATAGTGACCAGCCACTGGAAGAAACCAGGGCAGCCGTGGTGATCCCAGCTGATGACCATGATGACGAGCCCTTAACCGCTCAGTCCCATCAGGAAGAGACTGTCGGAGATGTTTTACTTAACCCTGACTTAGCGATAGGAGACCAAAATGCCTTAAGGTCACTGCTCTGTCAGTATGCTGATGTCTTCTCAGACCAACCTAGACTTGCAAAGGTTGCGTGTCATAAAATTGAGTTGACCAGCAATGCTTCTATAAAGGTTAAGCCATATCCGATTCCCATGCGACTACAGGATGCAGTAGATAAGGAAATTGCTGACATGGAGACTGCAGGCATTATCGAAAAGTCCTCATCTCCTTACTGTAGTCCGATGGTAGTAGTCTGCAAGAAAGATGGTGGAGTCAGGATTTGTGGCAACTATAGAAGGCTCAATGCAATCACCAAAGTGGATGCTGAGCCAATGGGTGACCATATTGCCATCTTCTCCAAGCTGGCAGGGTCACGATATTTCACGAAGCTCGACCTAGCAAAGGGATTCTTCCAGATTCCCCTTCATCCTGAGAGTCGTCAGTTCACTGGCTTTGCTACTCCTAGGGGGTTGTACCAGTATAAAGTCCTCCCATTTGGACTTACCAATTCCCCAGCAGTATTCAATCGTGCCATGAGACAAGTGCTCCAGGGTATTTTTAGGAGTAGAGATGTTCGTTGACGATGTCCTCGTTCATTCCGCCACGTTGGAGGAGCACCTCAGACTCTTGGAAATTGTCTTCAGTAGACTCCAGAGTTTCAACACGACTGTGAAGCCTAGCAAATGCAAGATTGCTCACAGTGAGGTGGAGTTCCTCGGACATATTGTTGGCAACAATCACTGCAGGTGTCAGGGTGACAAGATCAGGAAGGTTAGAGAAGCCCCAAGACCCGTGACCAAGAAACAGGTTAGGGCATTCCTTGGCCTAGTGGGATATTATAGGAGTTTTATCCCCAACTTTGCTCTCATTGCCCAACCATTGACCGAAGTGCTACGGAAATATGCTCCAAACACCACTGAATGGGGAGAAACGCAAGAGAGATCTTTTGCCACCCTCAAGAATATGCTGTGCAAGGAGCCTATATTGCAGTTGCCTGATTCCAGCAAACCTTTCATACTGCGCACTGATGCTTCACAAGATGGAGTAGGTGCCGTATTGATGCAGGAATCGGAAGGTGGAATCTTCCCAGTGGCATACCACAGCAGTAGGCTAAAACCCGCCGAGAGGAATTACAGTACTGTTGAGAAGGAACTCTTGGCTTTGGTTGATGGTGTTAAAAAATATTATTATTATTTATTTGGGGCATCATTTACTCTGGAAACTGACCATATGCCACTCACTAGTTTTAGCACGACCAAGACGGCTAATGCAAGATTGACACGCTGGACACTGTATTTACAGCAGTTTAACCTTGTTGTGAGATACATCAAGGGAAGTGATAATGTAGGTGCAGACCTGATGTCTCGCTTGTTGGCCCCACAGGACACAGTATGTCCAGGGCCTGTACATACACGTGTTCCGTAAGTTAAGGGGGAAGTTCGAGAGAGAACTCCGCAGTGGCGACTCGAGGCTATGGAAGACCCGAGTTTGCACAAGGATTCTCAGCTCCCTGATATTAATATAAGTACTGTAGGTTAAGGGGGAAGTTCGATAGAGAACTCCGCAGAGGCGAATCGAGGCTATGGAAGACCCGAGTTTGCACAAGGATTCTCAGCTCCCCGATACTAATATAAGTACTGTAGGTTAAGGGGGAAGTTCGAGAGAGAACTCCGCAGAGGCGACTCGAGGCTATGGAAGACCCAAGTTTGCACAAGGATTCTCAGCTCCCCGATACTAATATAAGAACTGTAGGTTAAGGGGGAAGTTCGAGAGAGAACTCCACAGAGGCGACTCGAGGCTATGGAAGACCCGAGTTTGCACAAGGATTCTCAGCTCCCCGATACTAATATAAGTACTGTAGGTTAAGGGGGAAGTTCGAGAAAGAACTCCACAGAGGCGACTCGAGGCTATGGAAGACCCAAGTTTGCACAAGGATTCTCAGCTCCCCGATATTAATATAAGTACTGTAGGTTAAGGCACAGGTTGAGGACCCGTGTGCAGTTCGAGGCTACGGAGGCCCGAGTTTGCACAAGGATTCTCAACTTGCCAACACTAATCGTGTGCTTTAATTAATGGCGACCTCGAATGTACGAAGCTTAGGCTGTCACTTGTATTTTTTAGCTAGAGCGTACTTTTCATAGCATGTACTGATTGCTAAGCAGAGAGAGTAATTGTAATAAGAATTTTTGTTTCATTGACACTTCTGATGCTCCACCTCAATTGATTTTGCAGGTACAGCAATGGGTGTAGCAGTTTTGCTGTGCGGGCCAGCTGATCGTCTGCCGCACGCTGCCGCCTCTTCTCCTCTGCCTTCGTCGTCACCATATTATTAATATTACTGTGTCATTTTACACGTAGGTACAGTTACACCACAACTGTTACACCTACACCATGTGTTGCATACATGACGCTACACAACAATTAATTGTCAGCGTAAATTAGCGACTTTTCGCTCAGTTTGATCTGAGTACAGGATTTTCACCGTCGCCACGGAGTTTTTCCCTCAAGCTTGCTTCTATTAACGTAAATGCGAGGTTTTTTTTTTTTCGCTCATTGGCGACTGTGACTTTCTCCTGTAGCAGGATAGCACACACACCACAGTGTGAATCTTGTGGGACTGAGTTAGGATGTGTGTATATATATATATATATATATATATATATATATATATATATATATATATATATATATATATATATATATATATATATATATATATATATATATTGCCAGACGCCTCAATCCCGTTTGGGGTGGCCACAAACAAATCGCCTCCAAGTCGCCCTGTCCCCCGCCATTTCACTCCCCTGCTCCCAACTCACACCCCCTCTCTCATATACCTCTCCACCCCATCTCTCCATCTCATCCTCGGCCTCCCCCTCCCTCTTTCCCCCTCCACCTCACTCACATACACTCTCTTCGTCAGTCTTTGACCCTCCATCCTCTCCACATGGCCAAACCACCTCAGTGTGTTCCTCATAACGCTTCCTATCACATCCACATCAACACCACAACGCTCCTTTATATCCTCATTCGTCAGCCTGTCTCTCCATGTAACTCCACAGGCTCCTCTTAAATAACTCATTTCCACGGCTCTCACTCTTGACTTGTGTCCTTCCAACAACGTCCAAGCTTCACTTCCATACGTTAGAGTTGGTATCACAATACTGTCATGCAGTAACTTTTTCACTTCCATGCTCACTTCCCTGTTTCTTATCACTGCTTTCAAAGAACCAGCAACCTTTCTTCCCTGCTGTACCCTTTCAAGCACTTCACCCTCCAAACCTCCATCCTTACTCATCACACTACCCAAGTACTTAAACGTACTCACATTTTCCAATTCCTCACCATCCAACCTCGCTGTACATTCACTGACTTCACCTCTCTCAAAGACCATCACTTTACTCTTCCCTACATTCACCTTTAGATTCCGTTTCTTACACACTCTCTCAAACTCATCCACCAAGCCTTGCAGCTCCCCTTCGTCTTCACTCACAACACGGTATCATCTGCAAACAACAGTACAGGGAGTTTCCAAACACTATCCTCTCTCACCAGGGCCACTCCAACATCCACTACCCTATCTTGTACCTCTTTTATTACCCCATCCATGTACAGATTGAACAACCATGGAGACATGACATCCCTGTTTCAACCCAACTTTCAAAGAGAAAAATTCACTTAGTTCACCATCCACACGCACTGCAGCCTTCGCACCATCGTACATACTCTTCACAGCATTCAACAACTTCCCATCTATTCCATATATTCTTAACACTTTCCACAATCCTAGTCTATCCACCCTGTCATATGCTTTCTCCAAATCCATGAAAGCCGCATACAACTTCTTTCCCTTCTCTAGAAACTTTTCCACTAAAGATCTGAGAATGAATATCTGATCTACACAACCTCTTCCCTTCCTAAAGCCTCCCTGTTCTTCTCCAACTAATTTCTCTGTTCTTTCTCTAACTCTGTCAATAAGTATCCTACCATATACTTTTCCTATTATACTAAGAAGACAAATGCCCCTATGATTACCACACACTTCTTTTTCCCCTTTTCCTTTGTACAAGGGAATAATTATACCTGACTTCCAATCCTCCGGGACTCTACCTTCCTCCCAGGCCAATCCGCACATCTTCCACATCCATTCTACTACTATCTCTCCCCCATGCTTCAGCATTTCACCACACACTCCATCAATTCCTGGGGCTTTCCCTGATTTAACTTTCTTCATTGCTTCCACAACTTCTGTCCTACTGATTTCTTCCTGTCTTCTCACCTCCCTCCTTCTTCCAGCCATTCTCCAGCCACTTATATATATATATATATCCACAAATTTTTTCCCATAAGGAAAAAATTCATTTTGTAGGGGCGTAATGTCCCGAATCAAATTTGTGACATTTCCCTTTTGTGAGAAATCACAAACTATTAGTGGAAGGCTAACTGTGTATTGCTCAGTTAAACGTTTCTCTCTCCATTTCAGTGGTATACTTTTCAAAACATTCGTCACTGTTTCAAAAGTGACCGATCTAATGCATGTCATTAAGTGCTCTACTGAGCAATACTATTGTTTCTTTATTGTTCGCCCCTGCTTGCCTTTGCCACGCCTTCTTCCGGTGGCCTGTGCGTTCTACCACACGCATCTTTTGAATAGTCAGTCCAGTGTCTGCTGTGACGGTGTGAGGTTCTGTGCTCCAGAAGTGAGAGGTCAACTCAGGCTCCACTAGACTACAGTTCTCCAGACTCCCACCCTTCGTTGGTGATACACCACATTCATTGACCAGTATTTCTTTTCGTTTTCCTAGTCTTAAGAGCTTAGTTAAGGTGTTTTTCCTAGGCGTAAGAATTTAGCTTTTGAGTGAGTGAGTGAGTGCGATCTCATTAATTTGATTTTGAAATGTAACGTTAAATCTATTTTGTAATCAATAAATTTAATAGTTATTTTTCTTGAGCTTAACGTAATGTAAACTCGTGTTTCATTCCTCCGCAATTAAGCTTATTTCTCTTATAGCTCCTAGCTTGCATAAACGTTTGCCATTCATAACTGGTACTTAGGCCAGTCTTGTGTATTAAGCTTAAAATCCGTTGTGCCTCCTAGGAGTTAAGCATCAGGAAGAACCTGATACTGTTATTAGTATTAGTTATTTATTGTCAGGGGTGAAGTAACTTTCTCCAGAGGTTAACAGTACTAATAAAGAGCAATTGAGTAATTAGTGTCTGCTGTGTGCTGTTGAGAAAGTTTATAAATTCTCGTTCTTAGAGAATCGTACGAAGCAAGCCAGCGTAAAGTAATCGTTGCTTGATTTAGCAAGACAATCATTGTCCTTGCTCTTCAGTATTATTTAACATTTATCACTTAATATTTGCATTTATTTAAAAACCCCGTGACATGCACATTTCAACCGCTCATTACCATTTGATGCCAGTTGCTTTGAACGAAATGGCCCCTGCTTTTTTTGGTTATGAAATTATTTCTGGCGAACACAGCACTACTTGCGTCCTCGTGTATCCCTTCACTGCATGCAACCCACTGTGCACCCAGTGTTGTCCCACTGCCCCAGTCAGTGTGCTACGAGCCTTGCTCGAGCATAAGATAATTTCCTTTCGCATTCCATAAAATCGGCCCTAATTGACCTACAGTAATGCTTTATACACCAAAATATAGCCAGATAAATTTCCTATAGCTTTTTCTCAGTAACATTTACCACAGAAATTATATTTCTTTGAGAAAAAAATGAAAAGAATAGAAGTAAAAAAAATAATAATAAGGCATAATTTACATTCAGCTTTTTTACACCACGATAAGCAAGCACATTTATTCAGGATTACAGTAAAAAAAAAAAAAACATTATCGAAGCATAAATATGGGTTTGAGGATAAACTGTTTATTGAACTATTGAGTGCGCGAGAATAGCGCGATGACTGGTGGGGGAGGGGGGGGGAGTCTCAGTGTGAGGCCTTGGATGCCCAGGCCTGTCTCCCGAGTACTCGCACGCGGTGGGACGCAGCCTGCGTTGAATGGTAACATAAGGGTTAATGAGGATTATGATCTATAATTCTACATATAATATTCGAAGGTGTTTATAACCAGTTTTCAAAGAATATGAAAAATTTTATGGCATGTGTTGTGAAGGAATGATACATATATTTTTTTCTAATTTTGCTAATACACTTAGGGAATAAGTATTAGATAATATGGCAATTGAAAAATACAGAACAAAAATAAGGAAGGACAGGGCTGGGTTGGGATGGGGGTGGGGGAGCATGGAGATGTGGACTAAATGTCAAAAGGGGGCACAACACTAAAATGTTGAGATGCTATATTAAGAGCTCTGGTCAGGATGAAGAATGAGAGTGACTAGGAGAGTGTAGGTGTGTGGGGTGAAGGGGGGAGATGGGAAGATCGGGAATGAGATGGAGGGATGGGGTGGTGAAGTAGGCCTATGTGAGAGATGGGATGAGTTGAGAAGAGGGTAGCTTATTGGTGGAGGAGAGGGTGACACGGAGGCGATTGGTTTGTGACCAACTAGGATTAGGGCATCTGGCCATACCTAAATAGATAGAGTCAAATAAGAAGGCTGACTTTGTCAGCTCCCCATAATAAACATTTTTACTCTCTTTATCTTGTTATTTTATCTCTTCAACCACGATAATAGCCTACTGTTGAGAAGCGGGATTTGCTAGTTAGGTAGTGCTGGAGTATTCCCAATGATTCTCAATTTTTGTCATGTGTCACAGTTGCCAGTTCGCCTGCTATTTGTGTGAGGAGGTATTTTGTAAATGTATGCATTATATTTTATGTTTTTTTCTGTATATTTTTTATGTGATTGTTTGTTTTATTATGTATTTTTTTCAAATTGTATGCTAAAGAATTCAGAGTGCTTCATAATGTAATAAAACCCTGGCATATTTTGGATGGCTCTGATTTAACAACTGTTGTAGCTAGAGTAAACTAGAAGACTCGAGTGCAATGCAAGATTATATAACGATGGAGGAGAAAATAGAGGAGTTTGAGTTTAGTTTGAACTGTGGCCTTGTGAAGTATTTGTATTTCTGGTGCATGTGAAATCTGTGAAGTGTATTCGGAGAGCATACCGTGTAATTTCATGGTAAATACAGACAATGAACGTGAGAAGCTTGTTTACGTTCAACGCTTGTGATGGTATGTGTAACTGTACACTGAAAGGCTGCCCCTAGGAAGAACAACTCACTGGACAAAGTCCTTCCTATACTGAACTACTGCTGGAGCCTGTGGCAGTGTGCGATGCGGACATAACAGTAGTGTCAGAAGTGATGATGAAAAAGCACTGTAGTGAGTCAAACCTTTGGCATGGATTCAGAAGGTGCATAGACTATAGACCAAGCTAAGCAGCAGGAGGGATTTCTGGCTGCAGCTATGAAGTTTCTACAAGCGCAAAGTGAATAACTATGAGCACAAATTGAAGGACAGAAATATCTTAAGAAAGAACTCAGTGAACAACTGCGAGCACAAAGTGAACGACTTCACGCACAGAATGAACAAGTACAAGCACAAAGTGACAGACAGTAAGAACTCAATGAACAACTAGAAGCACAGTGTGAAGAACAGGAGTGGTATGAATGGCTTCAAGAGGTGTTGCAGGAGCAACAGAAGGAGTTACAACTGAGGATACAGGGACAGTTAGACACTTTCATGGGGGAAATGAAGGAAGAAAAACAACAGTTGAAGGAGGAAGTATAAACTGAGTTACAGCAGCAGAAGTGTGAGGTAAGCAATAACGTGATGAATTGCGGACAGTATCTAAAATCTAAACGAATGAGGACAAAATAACCTTGTCTCAATGCTAGTAAAACCAAATATATACAGTTCTCCAATAGACTGATATTGCCAGATTTGTATATTACCTCCAATGCTACTCTTATTCCCATCTCCAAAAGTATTGAAATTCCTAGTGTTTCACCTAACAATGCCCTCAGCTTGACCTCATGTCAGATCACTTGCTAAAACCGCTTCAAAGAAACTTGGATTATTGTACAGAATCCGTAACTTCTTCACTGATGAGCAGTTAGCTATAATCTATAAGAGTCATGTGTGCTTTCAGTTAGAATATTGCTCACCCTTGTGTAATGGATATGGAAATGTTGCATTAAAACAACTAGACAAAACTCAGAACAAACCTGTTGGAATTATTAAAAACCCTGCTATTCCAAATAAACTACCTCCCCTGGAAGTAAGAAGGAATGTTGCCTTTCTTGCATTATTTTACAGATACTTCTATGGCAAATGCTCAGACGAAGCTGGGTCCATTGTGCCACCTCTCCATGCCCTCCCTCGTGCTATATGGGCATCTGGTAGCGCCCATGACTAGAATGTCACACAGCCATACTGCAGAACTTCTGCCAATCAGAATTCTTTTATTCCCCGAACTGCATCTCTCTGGAACTTGCTTCCCAGGAGTTGTTTCCCCCCAAACTTCAACCTACAGCTGTTCAAGTCCAATCGTTACAGATTTTTTATGAATGAAGGATGCCAGTATTTTAGTGTATGAATATTTTTTATTATTAATTTGTTTGTACTTCTGCTGTTGTTATTAAAAAAAAAGTTAAAAGATAATTAATGAGAGAATTGAGGCTGTAGAGAAATCTTGTGCTGCTGAGCCGGAGATTAGTGTACAGGGAGCATATGAAAAAATGGACAGTGTATGGTGATTCTTGATGAATCCCAAGCATCTAAAGGTAGCACTTCAGGGTGTAATAATCAGAATGTAGGAGTTTTGAGTCCTGGACATAATTATGATGCCCCAGTTTTTAGGCCCCAAACCAGTGAAGTGCTTGGCTATAATGGGAGTCCAATTAAAAAGAAACCTCAGGAATTTGATGGCAAAGTATCTTGATAAGCTTAACGTGTGCAGTTTGAGTTACTTGCTGATCAGAATGGTTGGGATGATAGGCAGAAGGCAGTGCAGCTTGCTACTATCCTTCAGTGTGCCGCAATGGAGATTCTTGGGCAGATGTCAGTGGAGGAAAGGAACAGCTATTAGTCCCTACTAGAAGTGCTGGAGCATAGATATGGGAACATGTACCAGACTGAGGTTTACAGGGCAAGATTCTGGATCAGTGTATAGGCTCAAGGCGAATCCCTCCAGCAGCTTGCTCATATATATACAGTAATCCCCATACTATCCGGACGCCCACTTTCCGGACATCCCCTTACTGGACATTATCGTCCCGGGATCCAATATTCCCAAAATGGTCCAAAAACTGCAAAAAATTAGAAAAAAAATCCGACTTTCTCCCACCCGTAATTTGAACTTGGTGCGCGTGGCATGGGACAGCTTTGTTTTGGTGCGTCATTCCTCCAACGTCCGCTAGAGCGCCCCTGCATCCTCCCCACTTACCGCCTGTCTCTTGTCGCGATTGTACGATCGTCGTCATGGCTGCCCACGTGTTCGCTTTTGTGGTGGTGCCTTACCTGCTGCAGGCTCTCCTTCTGCTCTCGTGCCCCTCCTTCGTGTGTGTGATGATGGCCCCGCCGCCTAAGAAGAGGAAGAGAGTAGTTTTGACTCTGGAGAAGAAGAGGGAGATATTGGAGAAAGTGGATGCAGGATGATGGCCTTTGTCACGCATCCTTCGTGAGTTCAACCTGGCCCGATCTACTTTGTTTGATATTAAGAGATCCCGAGACTAACTCATGCAGTACACAGCTGACTTCTCGTCGAAAAGCAAATGCAACGTGGAGAGGAAGATGATGTTTACTCCCAAGTATACTGAAGTCGACCACTCCACGTTGATTTGGTATTGACAGCAACGTGCTGCTGGTGTGATGGTGCATGGGACAAAGCTGAAGGCTGCTGCTGAGAAGTTCGCAAGGCTTCACGACGCCCTAGACTTCAAGGCATCCGAGGGTTGGCTCTTCGCGTTCTAGTTACGACATGGCCTTACCAACCGTAAGTCTCATGGCGAAGCTTTGGATGCTAACAAAGATGGAGTAGAGGAGTTTCGGCACAAGGTGAAGGGCTTGATTGACAGGGAGGGCCTCACTCTCGGTCAAGTCTACAATGCTGACGAAACTGGTTTATTCTATCGCTCTTTGCCTACGAACACTCTAGCCGAGGAGATGGAGAAGAGTGTACCTGGCCACAAGCTCTTGAAGCAAAGGATATCTGCTTTGTGTTGTGCTAATGCTAACAGCATGCACCGGCTTAAGCCCGTTATTGTTGGCCGTGCAAAGCAGCCTCGGTGTCTTTCTGGGGTGATGGATGTCCTTCCTGTCATTTGGTACCATTCCTTGAAGGCATGGTTCACAGGCCATATCTTCAAAGACTGGTTCCACCGCCATTTCGTCAAGGAGGTCATACATTACCAGAGAGAGAAACTGGGAATCCCATGCGACCAGGTAAAGGCCCTCCTTCTCCTCGACAATGCACCTGCCCACCCGTGCGACAAGGACTTGGTGGCTGAGAATGGCTGCATTAGGTGCATGTTTCTACCACCTAATACTACTGCTCTCATCCAACCAATGGACCAAGGAATGATCGTGGCAACGAAGCAGCTATACCGACAGAAGTTCCTGGACGAGGTGATGGTTGTTCTCGAGGATGAGGACGAGCGCAGGGAGGGATGGGACATGCGAGGCCAGCGGACTTTGGAAAACCTTCGCTGCTACAACATCAAGTCTGCCATTTACAACTGGGCCAGTGCATGGAAGGAAGTCCCTATCAAAACTCTAGAAAATGGTTGGTCTTGTCTGCTTCTTGGAACGGATGTGGAGCACGATTTCCTAGGTTTCAACGTGGATGACTTCCATGCAAGTCTACGTGCGCATGGGAACGATGTTGATGTGGACGAAGTGCATGAGTGGTTGGATGACGACGAGGGCGATCCTGGGTATCAGACCCTGTCTGATATCGAGATCGCATCTTCAGTTGCAGGTGTCAGTACCCAGTTTGAAGATTCTGACGAGGATGGTGATGATGATGCGGACTCCTCTCAGCATGACGCTACTCCAGCCATCCCCAAGCTGAGCGCACTCCGGGAACACCTACAGTTCGTTCTGGACTACCTGGAACACCTGGACTGCGACAGGGAGATGGGGCCCTTGGGAACTGTGGAGGAAGTGCATGCTTTCTGGGAGCACATCATTAATTGTCAGAATCGTCGTTCCTTGCGTCAGTCAACGATTGACAGCTTTTTCAGGTCCGTGACCCCCTCTGTGCCCAGCCCTGGCTCCACTCCGTTGCCCTCCCAAGACAGGCCTTCATGCTCCAAGCCACAGCCCAGCACATCAGCCACGGTGGAGTCACCACTTGACATGAGTTTGTGCCTATCTTCAGAGTCGTCTGCAGTGGGTACGCCATCACCACGACCCAGCGACGCACCCCTAGGTCACCTGCATGTGCTACTCTCAGACTCTGACAGTGATTAGATGCCAAGAACTTCTCCACTAGACCACACGGGAATTTACAGTGTTGTGCAGTGAAAAAAACAGTGCATTGTGTTAAGGAATTTGAGTTCTGAGTGAAAAGACAAAGATTTAATGGACTGTAAATTTAACGTAAATTAACTTGAGTGTGTTTTGTTTAGAAAATGGTTTCAAGAGTGTAAAGACTTAAAGTGCAGAGTGCAACACTTATTTCATTAAGGCACAATTGAGCGCAAGGAAGACAAGAGTGTGCAGTGTTAAGAGAATGGAATTCTGAGTGCAAATGACTAAGATCTGTGCAAGACTTAATGAACAGTGTACTGCAAGTGTTTCAGGAAATCCTTCTTACTGTCAGAGTCTGAGAGGAGGCGGTTATTCATCGAGATGGCCAGAGACTTGTTGTAAGTACCCAGAATGTTTCATATTGTACTGTACTGTATTTTCCATACTGTACTTACCTCTAACACCTCATTTCACTCTTTTGTGTCCCTTTTTGGTGTGAATAGAGTATTAGGTGCTATGCATGTCCTGTAGGGAGGTATTTCTCTGAGTTAGGGTCCATAAGTACCAGTCCAGGAGTCAGAGACTTGTTCTAAGTACCCTGAATGTTTAATATTGTATAAACTCACCTCTAAACCCTAATTTTAAGATTCTTTTGCATTTATTTCAGTCTTTTTTGTCTCTTATTGGTGTGATTTGGGTCTTAAATAGGTGCTATGCATGTCCAGAGGGAGTTGTATAGGTGTTTTTCTGAGTTAGGGTCCATAAGTACAAGTCCAGGAGGCTGGTGCCCACTATCCGGACAGGACCAGTTTCTGGACATGCCTTTGGCTCTAATACGTTGGATAGTGGAGGGATTAATATATATATATATATATATATATATATATATATATATATATATATATATATATATATATATATATATATATATATATATATATATATATATATATATATATATATATATATATATATATATATATATATATATATATACACACACACACACACTCGACCCTCCATTTCCTGTACCCCAGATTCCCGGATTTTGGATTTCACGGACACGTGCTGAGGCCAGGCAATATTATCAAATGCCCGATATATGCCCATACATGTCCGGGATTCTCACAGAAGTTCAGCATTCATATTTCCATATTTCCCGGGTTAGGCCCGAGTTCCCATGTATACTGTATTTATGTTTATATTTATATTATTTAAGTGTATACTGTATTTATCTATATGTTATTGTGTCAGTGTTATTATTTTATGTGCTGTGTATGTTAGTTATGTTGATATAGGTAGCCTACATTCCACAATTCTCTAGAATATTGGAATAATTGCGGATATTATTAGGGAATTTGGACAAAGTATGGTTAAAGTCTGGGGAATGGTATGTGGGGCCGGATTTTTGCAATTCCCGGACTTTTAGGGTTCCCCCCCTTTAATCCGGGAAATGGAGGGTCGAGCGTGTGTGTGTGTGTGTGTGTGTGTATATATATATATATATATATGTACAGTACAAGTACATATAACCTGACTACTCCAGAATGGAGGTAAAGAAGTTGACTGTATCTGAACTAGTCCGTAAGGGCATACCTGAAATAAAACTGAACTGATCTTAACGAACTTGCAATGGTCTGAAATGAAGTGATTGATCCAAAGATTCTCTGAATTGAACATAATTCACCTGACACAACATAACTGCATACAAAATGACTTGAAGCAACCTGAATGGACTGAACCTGATGCAGGTGGTTAAGATTTTGTGGAGTAACCCCAGTCTGATACAGACCCATCAACTACAAGGAAGCCCCTGCACGGCCATCCCGTGCAGTGAACAATGTTCCCTTGTAGTAGCCAGTGCTTTGCCATAGCAAGACGCGGGGAAGAGCGTGGAGATTTGTTTCCTGGAAGGACACGGCATTTGCGTCTCTCCTCCCAAATAACAGAGGCACCATAGTAAGCTCCACATCACCCTGTCAATTGGTTATATGGTTACTACCCAGCACTGTATATGGTTACTTTGATTACAAAAAAAAAAAAAAAAAAAGGTTTGTCACTCAGTGTATAGCCTGCTGAAGTGGAAAGCAGAGAAATAAGAAGTAACAGGATGGACTGGAAAAAAAGGAAAAGAGGGCAGACACATAAAAAGAATGGTGGATGCGAGGGAAGAAGTAAGTAACATTATATCAAGTGAGTGGATGGTGGTCGACACCACCTACCACCACGATTGGTCAAGCAATGAAAGTGAACGGCCTGAGTAAACCTGAAATGGTCTTAGTAGACCTGAACAGTTCTGAACTGATTTAATTGGACCAGAACTAATTTGACTGGACTTGAAGCTATCTGACTGAACCTATGCTAGCCTGAACGACTCAGAGTCGATTCTAAACTGAGTATCAAAAATTGGACCTTATTTAACCTACCCAGACCAAAAGTAACCCAGATGGACTTAGAGTGAGAGTCGATTATAAATTGGGTATCAAAAATTGGGCCTTATTTAACCTACCCAGACCAAAAGTAACCCAGATGGACCTAGAGTGACCTGACTGGATTTTGCTGAACATATAAATACCTGATGTAACCAGAATTAAGTGTAACTGAGCTGATTTACTTAACAAGGATTAGAAAAAAATCTGATGGAATAAGTGTGAGGTAGAGGTTACATTTGTGAGTGTGTGTGTGTGTGTGTGTGTGTGTGTGTGTGTGTGTGTGTGTGTGTGTGTACTGCTATCCATTTTTCAAAAGCATCCTCTAGCAATAATGTCAGTGCCACAGGTGTGTGTGTGTGTGTGTGTGTGTGTGTGTGTGTGTGTGTGTGTGTGTGTGTGTGTGTGTGTGTGTGTGTGTGTGTGTGTGTGTGTGTGTGTGTGGTGCAGCAAAACTGAGAAAAGTATTTTGATGGTGCTTAGCAGGAAGGTTGGAATTGGGTCCCAGATGGGCCAGAGTCAATTTCATATCGACTGGTATTTTCAGAAGGCATGTTCTGGACCCTAATAATGATTGTCCCCATTGGTGTTACAATACAGGCGCATGGAACATGTAGCAGCGCATTTCCGCGGAGTTCCATGCATCTTTGGTGAGAGAGAGAGAGAGAGAGAGAGAGTGTTGTACATTTACAGTCCGATGTCTGTTTCTTCACTGAAGCTATGAACAGAATTTTATTGAACAGAGAATGGTGGTAGCTGTTGTTGTTGGTGATGGTAGCTGTGATGATGATGGTGGTGGTGGTAGCTGTTCTGGTGGTGGTGGTAGCTTTCATGATGATGGTGATGGCTGTGGTGGAGGTGGTGTTATTGATGGTAGCTGTAATGATGATGGTGGTGGTGGAGGTAACTTTGATTGGGGCTGGTGGTGGTGGTGGTAACTGTTCAGAAACTACTCTCATTTGTGCAACTGCTTTTCCACAGAACAACTATCTTCAAAGGGAAGCATGGTTCAGAGATGTCTTTAATTTGGATAAGTGCCGAGTGGCTCGATAGGGCCCCGAGGCTCTTGTTAAAAAGTATAAAGTTATCGGCAAGATGACTAGTTTTGTTTAATATTAATGCCGCTGCAAGGATTATTTTAATTTTCAGCTTTAAAAAACTCACGTAGTGAAGAGGTTAATTCTAAGAATATGTGAATCACCCTGATCCAATTATATCATACCACAGTATCTATCCATCTCTCTCTCTCTCTCTCTCTCTCTCTCTCTCTATTTATTGTTACGCCCTGGGCCTCTGCTCTGTTTCATGAATTACTGTTTATGTGGAGATTCATTCATGGCTGATACTTCTACATCATTCCATCTCCAAGTCTCTAGCTGTTCTCGCTTTGAATATTCTTTCATAGATGGCGTTGTTGAAGGATGTTTTCCAGTTACCCTTCTGACTCCTCTCTGCGTGCTAGATTACATCAGAGTTCTCCAACCTCCAACAAGGAGTGATAGCCTGGATCTCTCAGTGATGTTAAGGGTGTTGAGTCTGTGCCTTGGTTATGGGATTATAATATTTTCTTGTATTCTCCATCCTTAAGATTCATTCTCCCCTTTACGGGTATACAAGAGGGTGTATAACTCCCCAAAGATTTTGTAACGGTCTGGACTTGGGCTGGTGATGTAAAATGCTTTTTTTTTTTCTTTTTTTTTTTTGTAAATAGTTTTCCCTGTAATTTAAGTAAGGACAGTATTGTTTAGTTTTGTTTATATTAAGTAAATTATGAATAGTTTGTCTTGGGTTTACTTATCATCTCTCTAAGATATACAAACTGATCTCGAATTTGCAGAGCATAGAAAATAGTCGGGGTTTACAGTGCGGTTGGGAAAAAGTAACTCTCATCTAAATCTTCTCACTGAATGTCTGGGTAATCTTATCCAGTCTGGATGTTGCTGCCAGGGTTGTCCTATACCCTAGACTAAGATAACGGCTTTCTCTAACCTTGTGCAGTAACATTATGGGGGCATGTCCGGGAGTTTCTGTGCTGTGGTGCTAAATGTGTAACGGTTGTGTACCAGTTACCCAGTTAGTTCGAAGTCATGTTTGGTTTGTACAGTTTTACTTTAACATATATATATATATATATATATATATATATATATATATATATATATATATATATATATATATATATAGATATATATATATATATATATATATATATATAGTCATCAGTTCCTCATTTATTTTATATCACTCAGCTACGACCCGTCTGTAAGTATTGCCATTTACTCCTTAAATTATCCCTTCTATATTTAGTTGGCTTGTGTAGTATGATAATATTACAGTCTAGTCCGAAGGCTTAGACTTAACTCCTTAAAATAAAACTTGTCCAGGATATCTCTCACTCTTCTAGGACTCGCTAATACTCTAACAGACGGTTGCGAGTTCTTAGAGTTATTCGGTACAGTGATGGGGGCACGGTGGCTTAGTGGCAGAGCATCAGGCTTGTAATCGGGGGACCTCGAGTTCGAGCCTCTCCCGGGACTGCCGTGCCGGAAGTGGTAGTGCGCTCCTGTAACCTAGCAGGGCTATATGATTCAATACAGGGTCGAGCTCGGGGGAACGCCATTGCTCTCATTTCAGTACAGTGACAAAAGTATTTCCTTCTGCACATCAGGCAGTCCTTGAGTCCTCTCTTTATTTAAATCTCAGAGTTCATTCCCGGTGCAGCAGCCATGGCAGCAACAACTCCGTCCTCTCCACCTGCTCCAGCCTTCGACCTGTTGAGGGGGGGCTATACCTGCAGGTTTCCACCCACCACGGGCCCACACCACCTCTGGTACCGTGAAGTGGTACAACGCTAGGGCGGGGTATGGGTTCATTCGGCGCCAGGACACCAGCGCCGATGTATTCGTGCATCGCCTGGGGATCGATTGTATCAATTCACGGGGCCGGAAACGCCCGTTACGATAGGGTGAGGCTGTTGTGTTCGATCTCCTACAGGCACCGAAGGGTCCCGAGGCTATTAACGTTACCGAACCGAGAGGTGCAGCTGTGCAGGGCTCTGCTCATGCACGGCGGCTCTCCTCAGCTTGGAATCGTCAGCCCAGGGATCCTCGATGCACTGGGGAGATCGGCACAATAGTCACCATGTGTATCGCGACTGCACGAGCATTTTGCGGCGGTAACAAGTCGGCCCCCCCTGGGGGTAGTGGTTTTTTTTTCAAGAATACTCCCCAAGTATCCCTGCTTGTCGTAAAAGGCAACTAAAAGGGTTGGCGGAGGGTTAGTGCCCCTCTCCAGAAAACAACTAACTAAAAAAACAAACAAGAAGCCTCGGACAAGGACTGACCAAACAATGACGACCCAGGACCAGACAGAGGACTTGGTAATGGCTACGTGGAATGTAAGAGGAGGGAATGATGAGGTGAAAGAGAGAGAGATTGTCCAGGTGCTTGAGGGTGCAAAAGTGGATGTATGTGGAATGACTGAAACAAAATGGAGAGGAGAAAGTGTGAGAGAATGGGAGTATGGATGGGGTATATGTGCAGGAGTAGGTGAGAATGAGGGGGCAAAGGAAGGAGTATGTATAGTTGTGAGTAAAAGATGGAAGAAGAGCATAAGACAGTATGGATCAGTTGGGTCAAGGATTGTGTGGGTAAAGTTGAAAGTTGGAATACAAATGTGGGCGATTGTGTGTGTGTATGCGCCGACGCAAGATCGTGCTAGCAGAGTGAGAGAAGAGTTCTGGACAAATGTGGAAGTATGCATGGAAAAGTTTGGATGGAATGAGAGAGTGTTTTTGATCGGTGATATGAATGGTAAAGTAGGGAATGTGAAGGTGGATGGAATAGTTGGTGAGTTGGGTGTGCCTGCTCCGATAGATGAGAATGGCAGTGCGTTAGTGGACATTTGTGCTGGGAGGGGGTTGGTGATAGCCAATACCCTCATCAGGCATAAAATGATCCACAGGTATACATGGCGAGTGATGAGAAGGGTGGGTGGTGAACTGAAAGAAAGGAAGGCAATGATTATGTGTGTGTGGATGAAAGGATGCGAAGATGTGTAATGGATGCAAGAGCTTATAGAGGTTGGGGGAGTGGACATTCTGACCACTACTTGGTGGTGGCCAGAATTAGGATCCAAGTAAGATGGAGGAATAGAAGAAGGGAAAGACGAGAGGAAGAAGTAGTTGCAAGGAGAGTGGAAAGGTTACAAGAGGATGAGAAAAAGGCAGAGTATAAGAGAGAAGTGGAGGAATGATTGGGCAAATATGAATTGGAGCAGATGGGGGACGAGGAAGGTGTGTGCAGGATATTTACAGAAGAAATATGTGCAGCATGTGATGTGGTGTGTGGGAGGAAGAGAAGACGGAGGGGGGTGCAAGGAACAGCATGGTGGACTGAAGAGGTGAGACAGGCTGTGGCACAAAAGAAGAAAGCATACAATGAATGGATGAGAAATAGGGGCATGGAAGAAGTTGAGAGGCGAAAGGGTGAGTTATATGTAGAAAGAAAGAGAGAGGTGAAAAGATTAGTAAGAGAGAGTAAGAAGAGAGTGGATGAGGAATTTGGAAGGAATTTGAGTGTAAAGTGAAGGGACTGTAAGATTTTCTGCAAAGAGGTGAAGAGAGTAAGACAGGGTGGAAGTGAGGTTAGCAGGGGAGTGAAAGATAAAAATGGTAGATTACTAGTGGAGAAGGGAGAAAAAGTGAGCAGATGGAGAGAACACTTTAAGGAATTGTTGAACATACAGGATGGAAGTAATGCGAGTATAAGTGGCTGGGGAATGGCTGGGAGAAGGAGGGAGGTGAGAAGACAGGAAATCAGCAGGATGGAAGTTGTGGAAGCAATGAAGAAAGTCAAAATGGGGAAAGCCCTAGGAATTGATGGAGCGTGTGGTGAAATGCTGAAGCATGGGGGAGAGATAGTAGTAGAATGGATGTGGAAGATGTGCAGATTGGCCTGGGAGGAAGGTAGAGTCCCGGAGGATTGGAAGTCAGGTATAATTATTCCCTTGTACAATGGAAAAGGGGAAAAAGAAGTGTGTGGTAATCATAGGGGCATTTGTCTTCTTAGTATAAAAGGAAAAGTGTATGGTAAGATACTTATTGAGAGAGTTAGAGAAAGAACAGAGGAATTAGTTGGAGAAGAACAGGGAGGCTTTAGGAAGGGAAGAGGTTGTGTAGATCAGATATTCATTCTTAGATCTTTATTGGAAAAGTTTCTAGAGAAGGGAAAGAAGTTGTATGCGGCTTGCATGGATTTGGAGAAAGCATATGACAGGGTGGATAGACAAGGATTGTGGAAAGTATTAAGAATATATGGAGTAGATGGAAAGTTGTTGAATGCTGTGAAGAGTATGTATGATGGTGCTAAGGCCGCAGTGCGTGTGGATGGTGAACTAAGTGAATTTTTCTCCTTGAAAGTTGGGTTGAAACAGGGATGTGTCATGTCTCCATGGTTGTTCAATCTGTTCATGGATGGGATAATAAAAGAGGTACAAGGTAGGGTAGTGGATGTTGGAGTGGTCCTGGTGAGAGAGGATAGTGTTTGGAAACTCCCTGTACTGTTGTTTGCAGACGATACTGTGTTGTTGAGTGAAGACGACGGGGAGCTGCAAGGCTTGGTGGATGAGTTTGGGAGAGTGTGTAAGAAATGGAACCTAAAGGTGAATGTACGGAAGAGTAAAGTGATGGTCTTTGAGAGAGCTGAAGTCAGTGAATGTACAGCGAGGTTGGATGGTGAGGAATTGGAAAATGTGAGTACGTTTAAGTACTTGGGTAGTGTGATGAGTAAAGATGGAGGTTTGGAGAGTGAAGTGCTTGAAAGGGTACAGCAGGGAAGAAAGGTTGCTGATTCTTTGAAAGCAGTGATAAGAAACAGGGAAGGGAGCATGGAAGTGAAAAAGTTACTACATGACAGTATTGTGATACGAACTCTAACGAATGGAAGAGAAGCTTGGACTGTGTTGGAAGGACACAAGTCAAGAGTGAGAGCAGTGGAAATGAGATATTTAAGAGGAGCCTGTGGAGTCACATGGAAAGACTGGCTGACGGATGAGGATATAAAGGAGCGTTGTGGTGTGGATGTGGATGTGATAGGAAGTGATATGAGGAACACACTGAGGTGGTTTGGCCATGTGGAGAGGATGGAGGGTGAAAGACTGACGAAGAGAGTGTATGTGAGTGAGGTGGAGGGGGGAAGAGGGAGGGGGAGGCCGAGGATGAGATGGAGGGATGGGGTGGATAGGTATGTGAGAGAGGGGTGTGTGAGTTGGGAGCAGGGCAGTGAGATGGCGGGGGACAGGGCGACTTGGAGGCGATTTGTTTGTGGCCACCCCAAACGGGATTGAGGCGTCTGGCAATATATATATATATATATATATATATATATATATATATATATATATATATATAAATATGTATGCACACTAATGCCTTTTATTAGAATATCGACAGCATGTACACAAACAGGAGACATGTACTAAAATTGTATATTATAAACTAAAATCAAAGTTTAATTAAAATGCATTTCTCTATTTTCATAGATCCTCAGTTAAAAATAGTGGCCCAGGAAGAGGTGTGCTTCCTGCGAGCGATTGATAGCCACTGATATTTGGTATGAATTGTCCACTGTTGTTAGTTTCATTTCGAGTTGTGTGAAGCTTCAGTTGCCCCATTTATGTAATTCGGAAAAAGGTTTGTTTTTTGAAGCTTTAATTGGGTCAGTGTCTCATAGATCTCTGTTCAGTAATGGTTTAAATTTGCTTATGAAATATTTTTCCTTTGATTTTCTTAATATTGGATCATCCTTTTTTACTTTATAGAAGGGCATAATATTGAAGTTTGGAGAACATTTTTTTGCACATTTAGCTATGTGGGTATTAACATATAAACCTTTACCGTGATTAATATGATCCCTATGTAGGTTAGTACGAAGCCTGAGATTTGAGGTCTCGCCTATATAAATCTCTTTGCATCCACCGCAGCGAATTACGTAAATGCAGTTTTGTGTCGAGCATCCCATGTTTTCGTTAATTTGGAATGTGTAGTTGACACTGGGAAAAGTGAATTGACTGCCTTCAATTATTTCCATGCAGAGTTTACATTTTTTGTCTTCACATTTCTTCACTTTGAAACTAGATAAATTATTAAACCTAGCCCTTGTTAAAATTCTTTTTAGATTATTGGGTTGCCGCTTTGCTTTAATTAAGGAGACATCTTTATATATTTCTTGTGTTTCAGGTGCTTTTTGAAGAACATTAATTGTACATGAGACTTCTTTAAAGTGATCATCATAATTTGGGTTATAGGTTGTTATATATGGTATTGTGTGTGTATCACTGGCTGTTTCTTTATTACTGCAGCTCCGAAGGTTGCCTATGGGTATTTGTTTTGCTCTTTCTATGCCATTTTTTATTATACTTTTGGGATATCCACGTTGTCGAAGAAAATCTTTCAGTTCACTTAATCTTATTTCTTTTAACTCGGGTTCTGAAACTATTGTGCATATCCTCAGTGCTAAATTAAATGGTATGTTATTTTTTATGTGTTTGGGATGATTAGAACTATATGTTAGATAATGTTTTGTATCAGTTTCCTTGTAATGAATGTCAGTAATTATTTTCTTATCTTGCTTAATGAGTTTTATGTCTAGGAAAGTGACTGTGTCTCCACTTGTGTCACATGTAAATGTTAGTTTGGGGTCCAGGTTATTCATGATGTTTACGAGTGTTGAGAAATGTCCATCTCTCTCGTCCCAAATCATAAAGATATCGTCTAGGTATCGCATATAGTTCTTTTTCATTTTATCCGCTATTGTTTTACCAAAATGTGCTGACACCTGAGAATATAAGGTGTTTTCTAAGTAACCCAATACAAGATTGGCATAATTTGGCGCAAATTTTGTCCCCATTGCTGTTCCTGACACTTGTAAGTAATTTTGCCCATTAAATTCGAATGAGTTATTTTCCAAAATTAAACTGCATCCTTCTTTTATTAGATCTGCAGGTATACGATTTGTATTATCATAGTGTTCATCAATCCAATAAGTGATAGCTTCATATCCAAGTTCATGGCGAATATTGCTATATAGGTTTACCACATCAAGAGTTACGAAAATTTCATTATCATCTAATTTAGTAGGAATCTTGTTTAAAAAGTCCAGATTGTTTTTGATATATGAAGGTATGTATTTCAGAAAAGGTTGCAGTAATATATCTAAGAAGTGACTGAGACGGTGGGTAGGGCAAGCTGGTCCCACAATAATTGGTCTCATTTTAAGGTCTACAGGGTTTGTTACGGAAATCACTTCTGTACTACAAACATTAATTTGATCAATTATCATTTTGGACTTATGAACTTTTGGTAAACCGTAAAATAGGCTTGTCTTATATTCAAAGTTGGTTAAGTAATTAACTTCATCTTTAGTTAGTCTATCCTTATAATTATTAATTACCATTTTTATTTTATTCATTGTTTTTGGTCTATATTTAGTTGGTATCTTTTCACATGTATCCTGATCCTTTAAAATATCCATCACCTTTTGTTCATAGAATGATGTATCCATTAGTACAACAGCTGACCCTTTATCAGCTTCTTTAATAACAACATCAGTGCAGTTCTTAAGGACTTTTATAGCTTTTTGTTCACCAGGTGTTAAATTATACTTAGGTTTACTGTTTTGTCTGGTGATAGTAGATCGACTCAGTCTTAGGAAATCAATTGCGGCATCGAGGGTGGAATTTCTACCAGTATTTGGTTCCCATGTAGATTTAGATTTTACCAATGATTCATCATTTAACACACTGTTGTGGAAAAATTCCTTTAATCTTAATTTTCGACATAATTCATCAATATCACTATTAAGTTCCTCGTGATCGAGTTGATATGGTGTGGGACAATATTTTAGTCCCTTAGTAAGTAAGGATTTTTCTTTATCACTCAGTGTGCGAGTTGAAAGATTTATTATCTTTGGGTCTACTTTCTGGGTTTTCTCCAATTCTGATTTCTCCTGAAAAAATTCTGAGTAGTATTTCTTTCACGTAATAGGTCTTGTGAGGCAACATTCAGTATAGAGAAAAGGTTCCCCAATTCTTTCAACCCTGAAACATAATTGTCTCCGTCTCTGTTTTGACCTTTTATGGGATGTTTTGTATCATTATTGCTCAATCTTTTATTAGTATAAGACTTAGGTCTTTTGTAATTGAGATTACTATGTGTAGATGAAGGTTTGGGCATATTGTCAGAGCTTGTACTTAGAAAGAATAATTTCTTTTTCTCCCAAATCTTTATGGAGATATTTTCTTCAGCAGTTATATCCTTGTACCAGTCTTCTATTAATTTCTGTCTAACTTCAGGAGAATCATATTTACTGACTAGTTTCTTTATTTCTTCCTCTGCTGCATTCATGATTTGCAGCTGCTTCTCTGCTTGTTCTTTTAATCTTTCGATTTCAATTTTTACTTTTGTTATTTCTAGGTCTTTTATTCTTTTGGTTTGAGACTCTGTTTGTCCAGGTATAGACTTTTCTTTAAATTTTCTGGGGATTACCGGTTCTGGTCGTGTAATGAAATCTTCATATATGGAACCTATTCCAGTAGATCTAAGGTGGTTATAAAATGCTTGTTTTCGAATGTTCAGTTGTTTGAGCCATTCCTCCTTGTGAGATTGAAATATTTGGTCATTTGCTAAATCATGACAATTGTTAAACATTTCCGAGGGATTTCCTTCCTTTAACACCTGGGAATATGGTTCACTCACATTTTGTTTAGTTATTGCTTCAATTGTTTCTATGTGATATTTTTCTTGTTGTTCCTTAATTTCCTCCAAAACATATATATGTATATAATGTATATATGTATGTATATATCTATATATATATATCTATCTATCTATCTATCTATATCTATATATATATGTATACAGTATATGTATGTATGTATGTATGTATCTATCTATCTATCTATCTGTCTATCTATCTATCTATCTATCTATATATATATATATATATATATATATATATATATATATATATATATAAGAGACTCTGTGGTGCAGTGCTAAAGTGTGCGTTTCGTACACTGAAGAATGATGGTTCGCGCCCCGTCAGGGTAATAAAATTTGGGAGCGTTCTTCTGGCCACGTACTGCTTGGTGGACATGAGGGGTGCTGTGGTTGAACCAGTGTCTCATACTGTAAAATATGCATGCACCCAGTCGGCTTGTGGGGGCCGATTACACTTGGTTCTCAGACTACGTACACATCCAAAGCCACTCCAACACTACAATTACACTTACAAGCACTTCTCACCCTACATACAATCTCTACCAGACAGCCTAAGCCACTTTGTAGAGATACATTGGCTGTATCGTCCCCACTTCGGTCGAGATAGGCCGGTCCTGTAGTGGATACTCAAACGGCTGATGATATATATATATATATATATATATATATATATATATATATATATATAAGATAAATATCTATCTATCTATCTATCTATCTATCTATATATATATATATATATATATAATGATGTTGATGATACATAAATATCTATTTATCTATCTATCTATCTAACTTTCTATATATATATATATATATATATATATATATATATATATATATATATATATATATATATTTGTTATAGGATTTCCTCATTTGAAAGCTATTCTGGTATCACACTGTTAATTGATACATATCCTAATGTAAAGCCTAAGATTCACTTAACATTTCTACACCGATTTCATTTTGAATGATGTGATTTTCAGCTCCATCAATGCCAAAAAGCTTTCATGATGATTTAGCGCTGGATAAGCAAGCATGAGTATTTTTTTGCTGTAACTTAGATGTAGGCTATTAACAGATAGTACAGTATCATTATGGCTTTCTGAGGAGCTCTTGTCTACTCATTTATAGAAAATTTGCAGATATTCTGTGGCTAGGCGACACAACGTGATGTAGATATGGTAGGGTGAAAAAATCCACTGTGTGTCGTATGTCATGGTCAGACTGTGTGGCACTTATAGATGTGAAGAGCTGATTTGTAGGCATTGTTATAGTTATCAGGTATATAAATAGCAGGAGAAAAGTTTCATGATCGTGAAAAAGAAATTCAGCACGTGTGATGGAGGAAACGTGTCTGAGAGGGAGTAAATGGTGTAATAAGCGATAAATTCAGTTCAAGTTTTGTATTGAATAGGGCTGTGCCACGTCATCATGGCTGTTTAATGTATATATGGCAGTAGAAGAGAAAATGAAGGAAACTAGAAACGTTGGCAGGGTAGTGTTTCTGAAGAGAAAAGGAAATGAGTGAGAATTATGTGGATTTCAGTCATCACATGATGCATATGTAGAGTGGAAGTTATAGAAGCAAATTCAGTATTCTAGTAGAGAGCGAGAAAATCAAAACTAGGAGGTAATTTAGGGAAACAAGGTGATGACGTTTTTGTTAAAATCAAAAATTAACCTAGACAAACGGTATTGGTAAATGAAGATGAAGGAGAACTGCAAGGCTTGGTGAATTAGTTTACTAGAGTGTGTAAGGAAAGGAATCTAAAGCCGAATGTAAGGAAGAGTAAGGTTATGGTCTTCGAGAGAAATGCACAGTGAGGTTGGATGATGAGGAAATGGAAAATGTGAACGTATAAGTACGTGGGATGTGTGATGAATAAGGATGGAAGTCTGGAGGATGAAGTGCTTGAAAGGGTACAGCAGGGAAGAAAGGTTGCTGGTTCTTTGAAAGCAGTGATAAGAAACAGAGAAGTGAACTTGGAAGTAAAACGGTTGCTGCATGATAATATTGTGATACCGTCTCTAATGTATGGAAGTGAAGCTTGGACCTTGTTGGAAGGACAAAGTCAAGAGTGAGAGCAGTGAAAAGAATTATTTGAGAGGATCGTGTGGAGTTACACAGAGAGACAGACTGACAAATAAGGAAGTGAAGGAGCGTTGTGGTGTGGATGCGGATGTAATAGAAAGCGTTAAGAGAAATACACTGAGGTGGTTTGGCCATGTGGAAAGGATGGAGAGCAAGAGACTAAGAAGAGTGTATGTGAGTAAGGTGGATAGGGGAGAGGGAGGGATAGGCCGAGGAAGTGGAAGAATGGTGTGGAGAGGTATATGAGAGAGGGGTGTGTGAACTGGAGGGAGGGCAGTGAAATGGCAGAGGACAGGGTGACATGAAGGCGATTTGTTTGTGGCCACCCTTTACGGGATGAAGGTGTCTAGCAATAGACAGAATGATAGATAGGTAGATAGATAGAACTTAGAATAATAAAAAAAAAAGGTGATTTTACAAGCTAGAGATAAAATGTAGGTTGGGACTTACTGACACGGAAATGGACAAAAGTGGGTATATTCAGTTACCAAAGCCATGTTGTGAACTAATGTGGTTAGTGAAAGGAAATGTGTAACATGGAATGACGGTGGGAGGAGTGAAGAGGAATGTGACGATAATAGAAAAGCAAATACATCTTAGGGAAAATGGACGATGCTTGAGGCACATAAAGCAAGAGTGAAAACTGCTAAGCCAAGTTTCCTAAGATGTTTAATAAAGTCGCACAGAGGACAGAAAGAAAAATGAAAAGATTCATAAGGAATTCGGTGTAGAGGTTGATATATGGTGAGAAAGATAGTCTGCGGCCGCTTGGGCATCTGGAGTGAATGGAGACTGACCCTGACAAGTGAGCGTTTGAGAGTTAAGAGAGGGAGAACGAGAATAAAATGGAAGAATAATGTGGGAGAGTTTGTAAGAGATGGTGGTTTGATATGAGGAAAGTGACCTATACAGAGTAAGAACAAAAACATCCAGAGGGTCTGTTATCGAGGTCAACGCTCACAGGATGCAGCGTCAGACAGTAGACAAACATAACAGGATCTAAGTAAATAGGCACTGTCTGATCATAGGCAGTGCTGAAGATCTAAACTAGTGATGACTAAGCCATAGCTTCACCAGCTGGGTTAGATTCTTGTAAACCATGGTTTATCCCTTCACTGTTACTGTAGCACAGCTTACGTGAAACACTGTAATATACTAGAACACAGCCGGGAGGGGGGACAGTCACACGCTAGGAACATATTTCTTTTCATCCCTATGATCTTTTAACTCGTGACCTCATACTTGAATCTGATCTAGATATGGATAGTAGTTACTAAACTACAAAAAGGCGAAGCCTATAGATCAAAGTTTTGAAATGCAAGAGCCTGACAAGACGAGAAGACAGATATATGTGATAAAAAACATAGTCCTTATCCAAATAATACTCATCATCATCATCATCATCATCATCATCATCCGGACCTTCTTTCCCACCCTAGGGCAGGGTGAGGAGTAACAACGTCCAGACTGCCCAAATTTGTCCAATCCAATGGGCCCAGCCAGCACGATCTCTTGTCAGTCCCCGTAGCCTCACAGACGTCCAAACCTCGCTTCCTCACGCACTCATCCACCATCTCCCTCCACCTTCTCCTTGGCCTATCTCGCCTCCACCCTCCTTCAAATACGCTCAGATATACCTCTTCACCATCCTATTGTTATCCATTCTCTCCACATGACCATACCATCTCAGTACACTCTCTTCGATTCTGGTGTCCACACACTTCCTCATTCCACATCTTTCACGAATCACATTATTTCGTATCCTATCCACTCTCAGTACTCCACATACATTCCACAGCAGTTATATCTCCATTGCTCTCACTCTTGACTTTTTATTTTCATGCCACACCATAGTCTCACATCCACGTGTTAAAGCTGGCACCAACACTCCTTCATGTAAGCATCGTGCAGCCGCAACCCTCAAGCCTTTGTTTCTTATCAAGGCCTTCATTGCACCAGCTACTTTCCTTCCTTGTGTCACTCCACTTTCTGCTTCTTTTGCAAATTTTTCTCTCCTTTCTATCACTGTACCCAGGTAGTTGAACTCTCTCACCAATTCCAGTCTCTCTTCTTTCACTGTAACATCACACTGGGAGTCAACTTCTCTGTCAGTAACCATCACTTTACTCTTTCCTACATTTGCTCTCAAGGCACAACACTCACAGACATCAGCAAAACTCTGCATTAATCTACCAAGTTCTTGTCCGGTAATTTGTAAGTAGTACACTGCATCATCAACAAACAACAAATCTGAGATATTCGATCCCTCACCATTCATTACCAACGCCATCCCCCTCTCCATTACTCGTGTTTTTACCTTTCTCATTACCCCATCCATATATATATATATATATATATATATATATATATGTATATATATATATATATATATATCCCTTCACTATATATATATATATATATATATATATATATATATATATATATATATATATATATATCCCTTCACTGTTACATATATATATGTATATATATATATATATATATCCCTTCACTGTTACATACATATATATATATCCCTTCACTATTACATATATATACATATATATATATATATATATATCCTTCACTGTTACATACATATATGTATATATATATATATATATATATATATATATATATTTATTTATTATATAATTGTATATATATAGTATATCATATATCCTATCTATCTATCTATCTATCTATTATCTATCTATATATATATATATATATATATATATATATATTTATATATTTATGTATATATATGAATATCTATATCTATCTATCTATCTATCT
>NC_137000.1:22318639-22471139 GCF_032717465.1 Coenobita brevimanus | reverse complement strand
CCTTGTCTTTGGTTCCTTCTTTCTTGCATAAAGAAAAGTACCTGCAGCCTTTTTTTCTAATCCCATTTGCTTGGGGGATGGGATAAATTTAGTTCCCTGTGTCTGAACTCTGTTAAGCCTTACAGTAATCCCTACTGAATGAGTGACCAGAGCTACACAGTTTAGTCCAGATGTGGCTCTACAAGAGAACTGTGCACAGAGGACTATCTTCCTGCTTCTGTACCTAAACCGCCTCTTTATATAACCTGAAAGTCTCCCTGTTTTATTCTCTGCTTCAGTGCACTGTTTGGAGAACTTGAAGTTACTGCTGAGTAATACACCCTAGTCTTTATCTAAGTCAGTAGTGCCGATTGCACTTCCGAAAACAGAATAGTTGGTTCTTGGATCTGCATGACCAGTGTGCATCACCTTGCATTTGTCTAGGTTGAACGGTATTTGTCACTGTTCACACACACACACACACACACTCACAGGACCTTAGAGGACAAGATTTAAATGTTATATATAGAAAATTCTGTAAACTTTATAAAATAGGAGTCCAAAACTACATACCACAGCACAAAGAAGCAGAAAAGAAAATAAGGAAATTGTTTATGCAGAATGTAAAAAAGAAAAAGAAAAAAAGAGACTTGTTGTGGAATAGATACGGAAGACACAATAGTGAGAGCGCATATAATAATTATAAACAGGCAAGAAACGATTACACAAGGATAAGGAGAGAAGCCCAAAGACAGTTTGAGGAAGACATTATAAACAAAAGTAGTGATCAGTCGAAGCTATTTTACAACTACATCGGAAGCAAAACCAATGTTAAAGACAAAATACAATCCACTGCGGACAAAGGGGTCATCTATACACAAGAGAAAATTACGGACAAGGGGGTCATCTATGCACAAGAGAAAGATATATGTGAAGCACTAAATAAAAATTTCCAATCATTTTTTACAGAAAAAAATAATTTTGAGGGTGATGATATGGAACAAGCATGCCCACACATATTACCAGATTTATAAATATCAGAAAAAGAAATACAGGAGTTAAGTAAATTAGACAAAGGAAAAGCAAATGGTCCTGACAAAATCTCATGTTGGGTGCAATATGAATGTCAGAATGTGTAAAACAGTTAAGTTGACCAATATATTTAATATTCAAGGAATCCTTGGGTCAAGGTAAACTACCTGAAATTTGGAAGACAGTAAACATTGTTCCCCTATTCAAGAAGGGGTAATAGACAATATCCACTCAACTACCGACCAGTATCACTAACCAGTGTTGTAAGTAAGCTATTAGAAAAGCTGGTAAGAAAAGTTTGGGTAAACCATCTAGAAGAACACAATATGATAACAGAAAGATAGTTGGGCTTCAGAAAGGGAAAATCATGTTACCAATTTGTTGAGCTACTATGATAGAGTTGAAGAAACATTACAGAAAAGAGAAGGATGGGTGGACAGTATCTGTCTAGATTTCAAGAAAGCATTTGAAAGAGTACTGCACCAAAGACTTTTATGGAAACTGTACCATCAAGGAGGAATCCAAGGCAGCCTGTACTGTTGGATAGAAGATTTTCTCAGAAAAAAGGAAATGAGAACAGTATTAAGGTGAAATTACTCATTATGCAGGGAAGCGGTCAGCGGAGTTCCACAGAACTCAGTGCTGGCACCGGTAATGTTTTCAGTGTATATAAATGACATAGATGGTAATACTGGAAATGAAAGCTATCTAAATATGTTTGCTGATGATGCAAAAATACAAAGTAGAATTACTAACACAGACTCTTGTAGAGAGCTACAAGAAGAATTAAATAAACATTATGAATGGAGCAATAAATGGCAAATGAAATTCAAAGAGGACAAGTGTCAGGTAATTAAGTTTAGTAAAAGTGGAAAAAGACCAGATTGAGATTATAAGTTAGGAAATAAAACCCTACACATATCAGAAAGAGAGAAGGACCTAGGAGTGATTATCAGTAACAGACTATCTCCGGTTGACCACATCAGTGAGAAGGTACAGAGCATGTATACACTGCATGCTAATATGAGAACAGCATTCACATACATAAATGAAGACATGCTGAGAAAGATAATAACATCATCCATCAGACCAACCCTGGAGTATGCATCAGTAGTCTGCAATCCTCGTCTCAAGAAACACATAGATAAGATTGAAAAAGTTTAAAGGGCCGCTACAAGATGGGTACCAAGCTTAAGGGATCTAAGCTACGAAGAAAGACTAGAAAAAATGAATCTGCCAACAATACAGGAGAGAAGGAAAAAAGAAGACATGATTATGCCACATAAATGTGTCTTAGGGAAAGAGAAAATAGACATAAATGAGTATATAACCTATGAAAAAGCATCAGCAAGAGGACGTTGCAAAAAATTGCATAAAAAAAGAGGTGATAAAGACGTAAGGAAATTCAGTTTCCCTAATAGGGCAAGTGATCAGTGGAATGCACTACCGAATGAAATAGTGTGTGCCAAAACAATTCATAAATTTAAGGATATGTATGATAAAATGATTTACTACATAGGACAGTACAAGCTTGACTCATTCCTGTAATGATACAATTAGGTAAGAACACACACACACACACACACACACACACACACACACACACACACACGAGAGAGAGAGAGAGAGAGAGAGAGAGAGAGAGAGAGAGAGAGAGAGGCGGGGGTGGGGTGGTAGAGGGAAAAACGTTCACATTACTGTATTTCGGTTTCTCACAAAAATATAAGTGTGCAGAAACGTCTCTGTTTTCTGCAATAGCGTTCAAAGTTCATGAACATAATAGTGTAATCAGTTCAACTTTGTATTTTCTAACATATGTCGACCAACGTCCGAATACTTGCTTTTCTGCACTCAGATGAATATAAGAGGATGAGCCAAAATCCTTAAGCCTCTCAGCAAGATTAATGTAATTCTTTTTCAGTTTCTTCTTACCTTCACCAGATAATTTCATGCAGCTTAACATTCTTAGGCCGTTTGCCTTACTCAGCTGAATTACATCGTCTGGCATCAGCTACGGTGGAATATTTGGATCGTCCCGACATGCTAGGGTAAATGGCACCTTTATGAACACTCAGGTTCTGATAACTTTGTCAGCTGAATAAAATGCTTGGAGTTAGCTGGAATACGATTACTGCGTCGTTTCAACCTGGGCAGTATAATGAGGGTAGTATGGTATTTTAGGGACTTCTTTTGTTTTCGTTTTCGTTTTTTGAAGGCTCCAACATGCTTGCATGCGTTGGCCTTGGTCACCTAATGGCGGCTCTCCATGCTGCACGATCTGTTGCAGCCTCCCTGTTCAGTCCCTTAACCCTGAGGTCACATTTAATGACCTCGTCCCATGTCTTTCTCGGTCTACCCCTCGTAACCCCACCCCTAATATTAACACTTCTCACCTTCCTCACCCAATCATCATCTCCCATCCTCTCCACATGCCCAAACCATCTCAATCTACCTCTCATCATCATAACACCAATACACTCCAGTCCCTTCCTACCTCTCAACTCTTCCATCGTAAACCCATCCCCCCCATTCCTTGCACGCAGGGACGCACTACACATCCACCTAATCATTGTTATTTCTGTACGTCAGAGCCTGCGAATATCCTCCTCCCTTACTGCCCAGGTCTTACTACCATACAGCATTACGCTTCTAACACATGCTGCATACAAAGACCCCTTAGCACGTAGGGAGAGTCCTTTCACTGTCAGGAGAAGCAAGAGCTCCCTGAACTTCTTCCAACCACTTCTCACCCTAGCCACAGAGCTCCACCTCCAGCACACAACATGTCTCCTAAATAACAAAACTCTTCCAAACACTCAAGAGATTCATCAGCAAGTTCAATCCTTTCACGCCTGACAATCTCCATCTGCTCTCCCCGACACGCCGCACACATAAAATCAGCATTTTCTCGCAGTTTACCTCTGATACCACTACATCTCTTGTTTACCCGTTTATCACAAACACCGCACAAGATGGAATTACTTCCCATGCCCTTGTGGCAAACTGCACATGGCCACTCTCCCAGGTCTCCCTCGTCTTTGACAGCATCGCCACCAACCCTAGATATCATCACTTTTGTTTTATCTGCATTTATCCTTAAGCCCTTGTGCCCCATATCGTCTCTCCACATCCTAAACCTTTCTTCTGCCTCCCTTTTGTTTTCTGCAATCAACACCAAGTCATCAGCATGCAACATCTCCCACGGGAGTCCGTTTCTGAAGTCACGTGAGAGGGCTTCAAGTACCATGATAAGCAACATGGAACTCAAAACTGACCCCTGATGCACACCAACATTCAGAAAAACTCATCACTCAAATCTCCATTCACTCCGAACAATGAATATGGCATCAGCGGTCCCCCTACCTGGCATAAACCCAAACTGCATCTCATTGATATTCACTCTTTCTCTAATCATACCTTCTAATACCCTCCATTACCCTCATTATCTGATCTAAAAGATTTATACCCCTATAATTTCCTCTTTCCAAGGCATCACCCTTTTCTTTATACACATTTACAGTTATACTCTTCAGCCAATCATCTGGGACAACACACTCATAAATAATCATATTTACCAGGTTCACGACTAACCTCACCCCTATATCTACTGAGGCCTTCAACATTTCGGCAGTCAACCTAGACACACCTGGTGCCTTCCCCACCTTCATCCTGCTTAGTGCCTCACTCACAGTAGCAGCATCAATCAAAGGCCAAGAGCCGAACACTGGATCTGCTGGCTCCGAACCTTCCCTGTCCCATCAAACTCCTCATTCAGCAGCCGGCTATAATGCTCTCTCCATGGATCTTTACTATCCTTACTGTTCGCCACTACACTTCTTTCATCATTCTTCACACATTGCTCACCTATAATATCCCGATTATCCCTCTTCATCTGATTTGCCACCTTAAATATCATATTTTTCCTTTCCCCATGATTTAGGTTAGCTAATAAAAGTCTCTGTGACTCAAACTTCGCCCTGTATACCTCTCTTCTAGCCCTACACTTGGCAGCCAAGTATTCCTCCTTGCTACCACCCTTCTTCCATTCCCGGAAAAACCTCCTTTTCTCCTTAACTGCAGCTTCTACACCCTAATGCCACCACCAAGTTACTTTACGTCTTGGTGGTCCTCTTGTCCAACTGCATATTACATCAGTAACTCTCAAGAGATTGTTCTTGAGGGCTCTATACTGTTCATTAATGCATCTGTCTACGGCTCCCTGTTCAGCCACCACACTCCTCATCTCTCTATGAAAGGCATCTCTTACTACTTGGTTTTCCAGCTTCCATAATATCCTCCTAGGTACGTAAGTCCTCTTTCTCATCACTCGTTCTTTATGCACCATATCACAGATCAATAGTTTGTGCTGCTGCACACATTCCTCACGTCCTATAACTTTAATATCCCTCACTAACCTCCTATCAGCCCTCCTAACCAGAAAATAATCTATCTGACCGCTATTTCCCCCAGACTCATAAGTAATTAATCTACTCTCTCTTTTCCTAAAATATGTGTTACACACAATCATGTCCGTTGCCTCCCCAAACTCGAGTATCCTTTCCCCTTCCGCATTCCTTATACCATACGCACATCCCCCATGTACTTCTTCATAACCTTGTGCTGCTTCACCTACATGAGCATTTAAGTCCCCTCCCAAAACCACTATCTCATCATCCCGCATACCACCTACTACACGTATTAAATAATCCCAAATCTATCTTTCTCTACTTCATCCAATCCTGCCTGTGGAGCATATGCCGATATAACTGCAGTTATCTTTCTGCTGAACGGAATTTTCACAACCAATATCCTATCGCTTACTCTCATAACATTCATAACATATTCCACCCATTTCTCTGCAATGATCACACCAACACCCCCCTATCCGTCTGTCCCCCCCCTGCAAAACAACTTATAGTAACAGTCGTACCCAGCAGTCTTCCTGGCTGATCCACCCCTGTACCGGACTTCCTGCACACATGCCACATCCACCCACCTCCTACTGAATGCCTCAACGACTTCCCCCGCTCTTCCCCTCAAACTTCCTACATTCCATGAATCCACCCTCATCCCCCTGGGTGATTTGCTGTCCTCAGGCTTGCTTTGAAACTTATCCTTGTATTTTGTCATAATCAGTATTAATAAAGGGGGACAGACACACCACAGGCCCCACTCACTGACAGTCTCAGGTTCAGGCATTGGATCCGGAACCCCTAGCCCACCAGCTTACCAGTGGCTGTGGTAGTGGCCTCGGGGCACCCTGCCAGGACAGCTGCAGGGACGCCCTCCAAGCGCGCCTTGGCACTGCAACTGTCCCGCCATTATACACTCACTGATAGGGTAGCCTCCTGGAGTGCTACTCCCAGGTTTGGGCCCCTCTCTATTGGGCAGAAGTGGCAGCCTGGGAACCGCAGTGCCCTGTACCTTCTATCACAGGCCCGAGCCCCATCTCACCCTGGACCCATGATCTATGCCGGCAGAACCCCGTGTATGTGGTGTAGTGCATAAGATAGTTAGAGGAAATGTTTAGGAGAGTATGCTGGTCTACTCTCCATGTTACTGTTACACTGAAAAGATCAGCAAAGGGGGATGGTTATATAGCTAGTGAAACAGGAGCTCCAGCTCTCCCTATCACCAGCATTCCCATACCCCTCGGGAGTACCACCCTGTTTGGCCCGTGCTACAGCCTCCTCCTACAACCTCTTCCTACACTGATGACTACTAAAGTCTTAAAAGCCAATATTACGAAATGTCTTCCCTAAGTGGAAGATATTAATCTCATGAAAGAAAACTAATGGAAACAAAAGGTTGTCGTACTGAAGGGGTTAAGCATGGCACCTTGCTGGATGCAGGGACGATGGAATAGAACAGCACTGTCGACACAAGTTCACAAACACAGGCTATCTAACAGCTCCTAAAATGAAACATCATTGTGGCGCTACTTGAGTTAACTGACTGCACGTGAATTCACTCGAGTGGATAGAATCGCGAGGGCGTAACCAGATAGAAATTCCTTATTTCAGCCAGATTAATTAACCCCTAGCTGCCAGGGGTTCCCGGCCTTTGCCCAATCCTCCTTACGGGGGATTTCCGAGATTTTGGCAAAAATACTCTTTTTTCAGATCCTAATGTCTGCCAAACTATAATAGCTAGAGAAGTAAGCAAAAGCTCATAAGACTCTTCCTCTTTTGAATGAAGGTATCCTGAGGTTTCTAGGTGGTCCCGTCAATGAGTAAGGATGAGCTGAAGATAAGTGGTTTTTCACATTTGGCGGGGACGATCCGACCGTGCGCCACTGGCCGTGGCCTTGGCTTCGGTGCCTAGCGTTGGCAGCACTGACCAGAGTGGTGATTGTAACACTGCCTGGGTATCCTTGGATGGAATGTGGGAAACTCCACTCCTTACTCACCATCGTAAGGATGAGTCATCACCCTGTCCATGTGGCTCCCCAAAGGGGTTTCCACCTGTTTCATAATGCCACTATACCCTTTAGTTTTTTTTTTTTTTTAAATAACAGAATGGAGGAAGGAAAAACAAATGGAGAAAAAAAATAATCCATACACCAGATTACTGGTGTCCTCTGCTCATAAAATATCTGTAACAGTTAGACTTGAACAGTTGTAGGTTGAAATTTGGAGGAAAACAACTCTGGGGAAGCGAGTTCCAGAGAGATGCAGTTCGGGGAATGAAAGAATTCTGATAGGCAGAAGTTCTGCAATGTGGTTGAGTGACATTCCAGTCATGAGCGCTACCAGATGCCCGTGTAGCACGAGGGAAGGCATGGTGAGGTGGCACCATGGACGCAACTTCGTCTGAGCATTTGCCAAAAAAATATCTGTAAATAATGCAAGGGAGGCAACATTCCTTCTTACTTGCATGGGAGGTAGTTTATATGTAATGGCAGGGTTGTTAATGATTCTAACAGCTTTATTTTGAATTTTGTCTAGTTGTCTTAATGCAACCTCTCCACAACCATTCCACAAGGGTGAGCAATATTCAAGCTGAGAGCGCACATGACTCTTATAAATTATAGCTAACTGCTCATCGGCGAAGAAGTTACGGACTCTGTACAATAATCCAAGTTTCTTTGAGGCGGTTTTAGCAAGTGATCTGACATGAGAGGTCCAGCTGAGGGCACTGTTAAGTGAGACACCAAGAATTTCAATACTTTTGGAGATGGGAATATTAGTAGCACTGAAGGTAATGTACGAATCTGGTAATATCTGTCTATTAGTAAACTGTATATATTTAGTTTTACTAGCATTAAAAGAGACAAGGTTGATTTGTCCCCATTCACTGATTGTAGATAGATCTTGATTTATGGAGATGGCTGTATTGAGTTGAGAGGTAGAGATGTTAGACTTTGTAAATGGATGTCTGAGTGTGAATGAACTATGTAGTGTTGAGTCATCTGCATATGAGTGAATGGGATTGTGAGTGACAGATAAGAGATCATTAATATGAACCAGAAATAGGGTTGGCGCCAGAACTGATCCCTGCGGCACGCCGGCGTTAATTGAGTGGAAATTCGAATATACATCATCTACTTTTACTCTTATTTTCCTGTCACTAAGATAAGAAGAAATCAAAGGAACAAAAGACGTTAGTCCATAGCAAGGGAGTTTGGACAGCAGGGAACGGTGCCATACTCTGTCGAAAGCTTTAGAGATATCAAGAGCTACTGCATGAGTTTCTCCAAAAAGATCAATTGATTGATGGATGGTATGAGTTAAGAGATTGAGTATGTCAATGGTGGATCTTTCGTGGCGAAAACCGTATTGTCTATCATTAATTAAGTTGTTGGATTCAAGATGTTTAACAATATGCTTATTAATTAAAGTTTCAAATACCTTACCAAGAGAAGATGTGATAGCTATTGGTCTGTAATTGGAGGGGTCAGACGAACTTCCTTTCTTCGGAACTGGGTGGATATTGGCTTCTTTCCATGAATTTGGGATTAAAGAAGTACGTAGTTGTGTGGGAAAGGAAATCTCTCTTTTTTTTTTTCCGTACTCACTTCTTCCGTCAGTTGTAATAATTTCCCCTTACAAGGACACACTTATAATAACACTTGACATAACGATTACAGGAAATTTCATTTTGACAAGTAAATGCTGTGGCTATTTTACGCATTATCGTTGAGCATAAGGTAATTATGTTTCCAATAATTCAGACTGATTTGTGCTAATCAGGGGCTTCGTGAAAATCTTATAAATGTTATACACAACTTGCATTATTTGTACTTCATATCACAAATACACTGATGCTCATATTCAGCACAATTTCCCTGAGTACCGAGTGAAATAATTTAGTTATAGCTAACCAGGTAATCTTCTTTCTGGCCTGTTCACAGGTGGTTTTCTTTCAGGTAACAGGTACGATACACTGATGCTCGTATTCATCACAATTTTCCTGAGTATTGAGTGAAATAATTTTGTTATTGTTATGCTAGGTGTTTAAGGGTCAGCTTCCCATCCCTTGAACGCCTAGTGTGCAGCTGGGTTCTCTTTCTAGATCGGAACTTAGACAAATGAGGGGCCGTGAATCCAAACCCGGGTAAGCGCCATTTCCCGCCAAGTGCATTTTATGATAGATAACACTATTTTCACCCTTCCTCTAGCGGTCGGTGGTGAAAATATCCGCATTTAGGCACTGGAAACATGGTTGAAACTCTCTCAAAGAGAGGCACTATTTTCAACCTTACCCACAACATAGCAAGTGTCCCCCGTAGACATCCCATGTCCAAACCTGGCTAACTCGCATTCTCTCGGAGCGTTGCGGGCGAGACAGCGCGGGCCAATCAGAACTCAGAAGCTTCACACGCCGCGCTTTGTGATTGGCTGGCTGCTTCCTGCTCTCTGAGTACCCAGACATCCCGCATCACAACAAGCGTCAGTAAATGCGTGGTGCCTATCCTCGTCACATCAACTTCGTGTTGTGCACCTTTGCCGTGGATTTTGCAAGCTTTTTCCGTGTCTGAACAGTGTAATCGGATATTTTATAGTGAGCACAATGTCTAGTGATTCGGGTGAGTCAAGTGCTTTACCTGTGAGGCAGTTTTACGGTGGTAAAAGAGGTGCTGATGATGGTGAAGTGGATCGCATCAATAGTGACGATAGTATGGATGATCCCGATTATGGTGTGACTAATGATAGTGATAGTGATAATAATAATGAGAATAGTGAGGCTGATGTACGGGCTAGTGATGGGGCTAGTGGTGGGGCTAGTGCGTGCAAGGCCCCCAAGAGTGTTGAAAAGCAAGGGCGGGCTCGGAAACCGCAGCCAGAGAAGTGAGAGAAGAACATTGCTAAGAAAAAGCGTAACCTCGGCAAGGAGTATGCGGCTTATGCATCAAAGAAAGTAATGCCTGCTAGGAAAATCGGGCCTAACTGTGTCAGGACTACATATTATAATTACAAATCATAATAAATAGATAGATAAATAGAGAGATAGAGAGACAGATAGAAGCAGGGAGTCAGATGATGAGAAGGTATTGTGTCTGCAAGAATCGAGCAATGCTAAACATCATCTGACTCCCTGTAGTGTTCCTCGTGGATGGAAAGTTCTAGCAGCCTGTGTGTATGTATGTGTGTATGTGTGTGTATGGTCACTAGGCGCTGTCGTGTGCCTATCAAGCATTCCTTGCGTTAAGAGTGTGTAAGCATGTTTAGCATTGCTCGATTCTTGCAGACACAATACCTTCTCATCATCTGACTCCCTGCTTCTATCTGTCTCTCTATCTATCTGTTTATCTATCTATTTATTATGATTTGTAATTATAATATGTAGTCCTGACATCTGCTCGGCCGCGCGAAAATGGCGTACCATCGACAGTTAATAGTCCTAATATATTAATACATACTATATACACATTATAATGAACTTATAAGCTAATTAAGTGAAATACATAATATTGTAAAAGTAACATAATTGTATGAATATTGTATACATATAATATAGTAAATAGTGATTATTCAGTAATATTACATTTTAAACAAGTTGTATAAATATTTGAATAAATGCAATGGTTGTTGTATAACACTTTGTAAGACGTGCATGTACAACAGACGTACGCATATAATTGTGCAATGGTAATACTGCTAGGTTATACATTACATAGAGTTATCACTTTAGTAATGTCTAATATTTCACCTAACTTGTATGATGATACTGGTAATACAGAATTGTGCTATAGCTGTATGACTTATAATATTGTACTAACATTGTGGTAATACATAATTGTAATATTTTATGAATTGTTTCACAATATTGTGGTAATGCATAATTGTGTAGGCCTTATAATTGTAGTTACATTTTGTTAATGCAACTGTTAATTGGCAGTGTAACATAATGCAATCGTTTGTCGCTACATAATTGTTACATATCGTTTGTAGTTACATAATTGTAGTTAAAGTTACTAAAAGTTACATCTTGTTAATGCAACTGTTACATAAATTGGTACATATTGTTTGTAGTTACATAATTGTAGCAAGTGTAACATAATGCAATCGTTTGTCGTTACATAACTGTTACATAATTGTAATAATTGCAGTCCTAACATATGCTGCGGTCGATGATAGTGATGATGTGTCATGCCACTCGCTTGTGGAGACAACAATTTGCTTTTTTGTTTGTAGTTTATGAGGTATTTTGGCATATGTAGTAACACTTACACTTATTTTCATTTGTTTGTTATGTGATCTTACTCTATTTCTCTTTTTTCTTTCTTACTTTTCTTTCTTTCTTTCTTTTTTGTTTTTGTTTTTGTATGTATTGATTTTCCATAGTTTGTTTTACTTCGCTTGTGTACGCTTTTTCTATGTTGTTCATGGTTGCATAATTACTGGCTAATTTCCTTGGGATACTTTTTTAAAGGTTAGTTTATATTGCACAGGTATTACTGAAAATGATATTATATAGTCTCATATTTTGTTATTTTATATAAAAAATATATATATATATACACTATATACAGTATTAACTATACACACTGACTTGTTGTTCACCTGTACCTATCGTGAGTAACATGTGAGTCAGCACTGTGTGGAAAACATTGTCTTCACGATTGTGTTGAAGATGTTTACTCTTGCTAACGTCATTTGTGTTGGCCATTTTTTTTTTTTCTCTAGTTTACCTTGTAACTTAAATTAACTGTTTCCACTAGGTAGTTTTAATTAATAAGTGTTAAATACAGTTCTTTTAATTGCTCACTGAGTAACTGTGATGGTATAATTTCTTTATTACTTTGTAGATGTAATAATGTATAACTGTATGTATGAAACACGTATTTTATGTAGGTCTAAATGGTAACACTCGTTGGTAGTAAATAAATGTTATAATAAATGAATGAATATGTATACAGTGTAGAATATTTATTGTTGGTGATTATTTAGTGTTTGAGTTATGCAGATAAATGAAGTATGTGTATTTAAGCTGTAACTATACAGCACGTTTTATATGTTTGTGCAGAAGCTTATTTTCTATCACTGTGTATTGTATAAATGAAGTAACTATGTAACTCACTAATTTTTACCTTGGTGGGAAATGGTGTGAGTGGTGTTGCACGTGGTGATAGCGTTGTTCTTCACGCGTTGATTGGCGTGTTGTCGTCTCAGCACATGGTGACATCGGCTTCCCACACTGGTAGCTGTGGTGAGTGAATGAGTAGCGATGAGTAACTTGAGTGAAGACGGGTGAGTAAGACGAGTTGTGAATATGGACTTGGTGTTTTGCTGCGTGTCTTGACCTCTGGGTCAGCATAGGCGGGAAGGAGTGGTGGTGGCTTGTGTGCTTGTTGCTTCGGTGTTTCCTCTTCTTTACTTGCTTTGTTTTATATTCTTCTTGTTGCTGCTTGAAGTTACGTGAAGATTATAGAGTTGTTTCGTAGACTTGTAGACTATTTGCATTGTAGGCTGTATTTTGTAGGGATTCACTGTAGATGGAAGCTAATCTTGTAGAGTCTCGCTTGCTTTTGTAGAAATTTGCTTTTAATTCGGAGACGATGTCCGTAGATTCGCTGGTTCGTCGTAGAAATTGCAAGATTGTATCAATGTTTTGTTAAACTACTTGCAAGGCGTCGTGTGATCCCTTCACCTCTGCATCAGCATGATGATCTGGGAGACGGAGGGGGCTGGTTGGAGAGAAGTGTCAGGAGCTGGTTGTAAGTTGTTGGTTGTGAGAGGTATTCTTTTTGTTTTCAATCTTGATATTTTGTAGGAATTCAATGTTGATTCGTAGACGAGGTTCGTATACGTTCGCTGCTACCAAATGTCATAAATGACTTTGTGTCATAAAAGACTGTGTGGTTCGTTTATGGTTGAGTTATATATATATATCTATGACTTGTGGATGAGCGGTTTTTTATATCTTGGAGTAGCTTCCCATTTGTCATGTAGTGACAGGAGAGGTAAAGAATAGTATGGGACTATTTTTATTTGTCTTGGAAATATTAACAAGTCTTTCACACAGAGCGGAATATAGAGTCCAGTCCCGCTAGCTATATCTCTGTCTCTCTCTTTCTCTGTCCCTCTCTCTCAGTTGCCAAGCCCTTCCCTTCGACCAGCCTCTTGTATCGCTTGTCCCCTTCTCGACCTGCCTGTTCTAAGGCTAACCTCCGTCTGCCGCTCTCTTTCCTAAATTCTGATGTAGCAGGGGTGTGTCACGTGTGTTCCTCGTGGATGGAAAGTTCTAGCAGCCTGTGTGTATGTATGTGTGTATGGTCACTAGGCGCTGTCGTGTGCCTATCAAGCATTCCTTGCGTTAAGAGTGTGTAAGCATGTTTAGCATTGCTCGATTCTTGCAGACACAATACCTTCTCATCATCTGACTCCCTGCTTCTATCTGTCTCTCTATCTATCTATTTATCTATCTATTTATTATGATTTGTAATTATAATATGTAGTCCTGACATATATATATATATATATATATATATATATATATATATAACTCAACCATAAAGGAACCACACAGTCTTTTATGACACAAAGTCATTTATGATAACTGTAATACTGGGTGTTTCGAGAAGGTCAGCATGGACAATATTAATGACATTTTCACGTGTTTCTGGGCTATCGGAAATAATGACAGCCAAAATGCGTACGTGCAGGCCCTGTTTCATACCGAGCCAATTAAGAGAAAACATACATTATCCGAGGTAAGCTGGAGGAAAGTGACCTATGAGGATTTTGTTAAAGTGAACGATAAAAACATTCGCGTGTGTCGCAGTGCATTCCTTGCAATCCATGGCATCACTAAGACAAAACTCGAAGTGCTTCTTCAGAAAAAGAAGGAGTCAGGCAACAGAACACCTGTCCCTGATAAACGTGGTAAAAAACCTGGTCCACGAGCCATTGTGGGCAGGCAGCTTGAGCTCGTGCACGCTCACATTGCAACCCTGCCTGTCATTGCAAGCCACTACACAAGGGCACACACCCCACATCGACGGTACCTCGAGGCTGGCTCCAGTATCTCCACCTTACATTTTGAGTATCTGCAGTGGATTTGAACCACCCAAATGAAAAAACTGTGTTACAGGAATTCTTCCAGACTGTTTTCACCCGAGACTATAATATCGTGTGATGTGTGTACCACCTGTGATACACTGAAAATGAAGATCAAGAACAACAAGGAGTTGGGACACGATGTTGCACACTTAGAGTTGCAACTGGAGCAGCACGAGAAAGCAGCAAAGGTGTCGCGTAACCTGCTGAAGGCAGCCGAGGAGGAGGGGAGACGCATGGGACGGTCGGCTAACACCACTAAAGTGGCTGGACATCAAGATATGACAGCAAGGGGCAGGACTTCACAGTTCTATGAATTTTTTGTGACAACTGTGCTGGGCAAAATAAGAATATCATCATGATTCTCATGGCATCGCAGCAATGCCTCTATTCTGATGTGTGTGGAGTTTGTGTTCATGGTGTCTGGCCACTCATACCTTCCTTGTGATCGTTCGTTTGGGAGTATTGAGCAGAAACTGGCAACGTACACGATCATCTCATGCCCAGAAACCTACATGGATGGTACTGCAAACGCCATCGGCAAGAAGATCCCTGTCATTGCCATGCAACGACCCGACTTCCTCAACGTCAGACAACTCCTCGACTACATAACCAGGCGTCCAGCTGCTAGTTTTGCCAAGGCCTGTCAGCTTGTTGTGGACATTTCCTACAAAGAAGGTTACATCATCAAGAGCAACTACGACTTCGACGAACATGAAGGCTTGCAGAGAGTTCGTCTGTAAGTTCAACCTCAGTGATGTAGACCTCCTGCTGAAGTACACTGCTGCCCGCCCCCTGAAACCTGAGAAATTAGCCGACCTCAAGAGCCTGCTCAGTCTTCTTGACCTCAAGGGGCAGGCGTGGGTGATCTTGACGGGCAACCAGGTTGTAACCCTGGTTGCCCATCAAGATCACCTTCGGGAGACCAACAGAGCCCATGTGAGCAAGGAAGATGACGGTGATGATCCTGACAACATTACGTGGGAGTACGTGGATGTTCCAGTGACAGTGCAACCGCGCACGGCACACTAACATGCACCTGTGCCACCTGCCCGGCTGCCCTCACGTTGACGACTATGGACCGTTTAAAGGACTACGAGTATGGCAACACTAATAATGGATCAGCAACACTACAAAACTGGGTGGTGAGTGTTTTTTTTTTTTCCAGTATCTATTCCAAACATTCTATCTACTTTGTCACAGTTCATTCAATGTACGATTAATAATAATAGTAGAATATTATAATACCCTGAATAATAATAATAATCTTATTGACAATATAACAGCATTCTGTACGCCTAGAAACTATTGTAATGCAATGTTGGTTTTCATACTGAGAGTAACTGCTATCTCTTTCATCTGCCATTCTATTTTCTTTTTATCTTTTTATCTATCTATCTCCTTGAGGCTAAGATGTGTGTGTGTGTGTGTGTGTGGAAGGATGAGAGAGTGTGTGTTTCGTCCTTTCTTGGTGGACACCTCCCGTTTTGGGGAAAGATTCCAAGGTATATAGATAGTTAGATAGATAGATAGATCTACCATTCTATCCTTTACGTCAGTACTTAGTATTATAAATAATAATACTATTGGGTTGGTAAATAATACGTGACATTAAAGTTTCTGCTGCAAATCGCTCTCAAAGTTTGGTGACATTCATTAAAAAATACAGTAAAATTTAAATTAATGAATTATAATGGTATTATTTTGTATGTTAACACCATGATACCAGAACACAATAAAAATAAGACACTTTGATGTATATTCTGACAAAACATGAGCACCATAACATCATTAATAATGGAGTGACACGAGTCCGAATGTCGCCAGACTTTGCGTGCAATTTACTAAAAACTTTTTTTTTGGCGCTTAGTCGGGTTTAGATGCGAAGCCCCTCAAATAAGGGATAGGCAGGTCACAAAAAGTCAAGGCAACAACCTTACACGTGTATTGACTAATTGTATATGTGGAATAGGTAGATGTCACAACAACAGGAATCTGGGTAATTATAAGTCAAGTACTAGTATCGTAGTATTACACAGGATACTATTTAGACAATAGTTCAGGATAGCAGGTGAATGGTACAATAACTCGTGTTTGTAGCATTTCGGGCAGGGGAATAGATCACTGTCACTTGGAGGGGAATATAAACTGTATTTAGGCTGGGCAAGTATTTCGCTGGTCTTCCAGTGCGGAGGAATTACACTATGAGGGCCGAGTCTGTTGTTCACTGAAATCACTGCACTCTTATTAGATCTCTCTTCTTACTCTCCTATGCCACTGTTTGTCCAAATCACAACTATCACACATTACTAGGCCTTGTGCTTATGTTCTGCCCGATATTCCAGTCACTATCATACTGTCATTGCACTTTTCACTGTCACTTACAGTCAGTTGGGCAGCGGCGTGGTTAGTGGGGGGCAGTGGGAGGACTCACAGCTCGACTCCTGACGGGGGCTGAGTCCTGCCTGTGGTGTCTGTATCCAGAGGCCATGGGATCACTCATAGGGGTATCCTCTCTCATCCGGGGCTGGGGACGGTGAAGGGCCCTGCACTGTCAGGGCTGAGAGTTGGAGTGCGGCCCTCGGGCTGGGGCCGAACAGCCTCCTGAAGCACGCACTTAAGTGCCTGACGGAGGACGAGGGTCGTCTGTGTTGGGGTGGGGAGGGGCCTTGCCCGGAAGTCCTGGGGGCGGCCTTGGGGGCCCGGTGGCTGCGGCCTCCTGCTGTTGGGGAGGCCCTCGGGAGTGAGCTGCTGCGTCGGCCGTTGTCGGAGTCCATCAGGTTGGGTCTCTCTGGAGCCAGCTGGGTGGAGTACAAGCCTGGAGATAACACAGGGCCTCTCCAAGGTCCTCGGGACTGGGACCCTCCTCCTGGAGGATGTCACGTCGTGGGGGTGTGGCAGTACCTGACGGAGGAGCGGATGCTGGCCGTCTCCTGCTGCAGGGCCCGGCTACTGTCTGTGGCCTTTTAGGGGCGTGGCTTTCGGCCATCGCTGAGGCCTTCCTACTGGCCATGGCCCGTGTGGGGGAGTGGCTACCGGCCGTCTCTGATGAAGGCGGGAGCAGCTACTGGCCATCTCCTGTGGGAAGGGGGAGGTGCTACCAGCCATCTCAGGGGCACCTTCAGGGAGGCTACTGGCCCTCTCCCGATGAAGGTGGGAGTGGCTACCGTCCGTCTCCTGAGGGAGGGGTGGGTGGCTACTGGCCATCTTGAGGGCACCTTCAGAGCAGCTACCGGCCGTCTCTTGACAAAGATGGGAGCGGCTACAGGCCGTCTCCTGAAGGAGGGGTGAGTGGCTACTGGCCATCTCAAAGGCACCTTTGGAGCGGCTACCGGCCGTCTTCTGATGAAGGCGGGAGCGGCTAGAGGCCGTCTCCTGAAGGAGGGGTGAGCGGCTACCGGCCGTCTCTAGGGCACCTTTGGAGCGGCTACCAGCTATCTCCTGATGAAGGCAGGAGCGACTACTGGCCATCTCCTGAAGAAGGGGTGAGCGGCTGCAGGCCATCTGAAAAAGGGCGTGGGTACCGGCTGTCGCTGGGGTCTGCCTGGTGCTAGAGTAATAGCTCCATCCCAAGCTCCATCCCGATCCTGTCGAGGGTCGGCTTGCCTGCAAGGTAGTTACAATTTCCTGCTATGGTGGCAGCGGGTGAGTTCCAGGTCATAGGGGCACGCGGCCCGGGCGGACTTACGTCCCTCTCACTCAGAGCAGGACCGCATGCTGTCTGCCCCTCTGTAGGCTCCTTCTGTGGGTGTCGTATTGCCCCTGGAGCCTATGCCCAGCATTTTACCACCTTCGTCGGGGAAAAAGTCACGTCCCTGTCAGGAAAAAAGTAATGTCCCCACGACTGGAGGTGATAAACTTTGACTGTGTTGGTGTGGTGGACCGGCTGTAGTTGTTGTAGCAGGGCAGTCCAGGATGGGTCGCAGGTAATGAAGTGGGTGGATGGGTCGGTGGCGGTGCGGAGGAGCTGCAGAAGGTGGAGAGGGCCACGGACTCGGTGTTTGCATCCGAAGGACAGTGCCCATGTATTATGATGAACTCTCGTGGTTGGAGGTGTTGCTGGTGGTTGAGCGTTGGGCTGAATTGTTGGACACGGATGAGGGAGGTGAGGTTTTATGGCAGAGTAATGTGGCGTGGTGTCTTTTGGGAGTGGTGGTGGATGTGATTTGCGCTTGGTGTAGCATGAATGTGATAGGTGTTGTGTTGGGAGTGTGAGTGGAAGAAGGATTGGGGCTTAATGGTGAGGTGGGAGGGGTGGGGGTGGTGATGTATCTTGCGGGTGGGTGTGATAGGCTCCCCGAGTGGGCGATGGTGGTCTTGAGGGTGGGTGTGGGTGGTGAGTCGGGCATGTGGCATTGTGTTGACTGGGTGGTGCAGGCTGTAGGTGTTGTGGCAGTGTGCTGGGGCGGTGGTGTGATGGCAGATTTGGGGGAGGTGGCGGGAGTGGAAGGTGAGGAAAGGCGGGCGTGGGGTGGCCTGAGGTGGCAGGTGAGGAGGCTGAGGACGGAGTGGTGGGCAAAGGGAGCAGGGAGGGTGATGGTGAGGGTCTGGGTGAGGAGTCGGGAATATGCGGAGTCGGTGGACCGTCAGGTAAGGTGTGATGCAGTGTGGTGGATGGCGGGGTGGGGGACAATGGAGAGGGGGATGTGGGCTGGGAAGGTCAGGGAGAGATGTAGCAGCTGTAGGAATCACGGGGAGGGTGGGCAGCAGTGGGGAAGGTGGGGTTGGGGCTGGGGAGGTGGTGGTGTGTGTTGCAGGTGGGCACAAATGGTGGGTAGAGCGGAGGATGGCAGTTGTGGGGTGGGAGTGGGTGGTGAGGTTGGTGTGAGGCCCTTTGGTGCTTTGGTGGCATGTGGCGTGGCAGTGGAGGTGGTGTGTCGGGGTGAGGTAGCTTTGTGCGGCGCTCCACCGGTGGGCAAGGGCGAGGTGGTGAGGCTCGAGGTGGGTGGTGTGTGGGGATGTGAGGTTGCTCTGGTACTGGAGGTGGGTAGTGGTGGTGTAATGGCAGGTAAGGTGGCGTTAGGTGTGTAGGATGAAGGGGCTGGAGGTGAGGAGGTGGGAGGCTGGCTGTGGAAAAGAATTTGTGGCAGTGGTGAGGCGGCAGGTGTGATGGCGTGAGGTGTGGGTGGTGAGGGGGGAGTGCTGTCTCATGGCACTGTCCAGGCATTTGGCGATGGGGTGGCTTGGGTGGTGGCTGGGTTCTGCGCTCATGGTGTGGGGTGGGCTGTGGTTGCAGAACGAGGGGATAGTGCAGGTGTGGAGGTGGTGGCATGCTTGGGGGTGGTTGTGCTGGTGGCTGTGGTGGGGTGGCAGGTGATGTGTAGGATTGGAGGCGAGGTGAGGTGGACGGGGGTGGGTGGGGAATCTCTTGGTCATGGGGTTGTGACTCAGTGGCTGACGGTAAGGCGTCCTGTGGGGTCATTGGGGATGAGTTGGGGGTCTGTGGGGATGGTGGGGTCGGAGTTGGGGTGGGTGAGATGATTGTGGACAGGGAGGTGGGTGAGGGTAAAGAGGGCGAGGGTGTAACAGGGCAAGTGTATGAGTTAGTTGTGTTGGCAGGGAAGGTGAGCGGTGGTTCAGTGTGGTGTGTGGAAGAGTGGGTGTGGCGTAGTCGGGAGGCGGCGGGTGAGGTGGTTTGTGAGGGGTGATAAGTATGAGGCAGTGGACAGGACAGAGGAGGTAGTTCTAGGAGGTGGGATAGGGGAAGATACGGTATGGGTCCTGGGGAGCCTGTTGAGGTGCAGAGAGGCTTTTTGTTGAGGGAGAGCACGGCGGGAGGAGGTGATTGTATCGAAGAAAAGGGTGTGTAGAGAAGTGGGAGGATAAGGAATAGGGGAGGGTAAAATAGAAGATATGGAGAAAGAGACATTTCGTTTTCCCCTGTCATAGGCTGGGGGTGATGTGTCTGGAAGGTGGCCCGTGGCAATATGGGGTGGTGCAGGTGCGGTGTGGGGCATCTTTTGTGACAAGCTCTGTGCCTTTTTCGTCAAGCTCGGGGGTGAGTAGCGTATGGGGCGTTGTCATCATGTCCTTTGTCCTGTGGTGGGGGGGCTTGTAGGTGCCCTGGGGTAGTTGCTGTGCACTAGATGGCTCTTAGTTACTTACAGATGTCGTGGTTAGTGCATCCATGGCCACAGGCAGAAAATTCCCACAGGTTGATGGTGATGATGTTAGTGGGGAATTGCTTGATTTCGCCGATTTGCTGAGGAGTGGGGTGGGTGGCTAGAAGGCGTCTTATTAGCTGTAAATCTTTATCCACGTCACCCATTGGGTCATGTATTATGAAGTGTTTTTTGATGAAGTTGGGGAGAATCCTGACGAGTATGTTAAATATGAGTTGTTCTCGGGTTTCGCCATCCGCCTCAGGGTAGGCGGCAGTAACCAGGCGTCTGGCCTGGATTAAAGTATCATCCAAATTGCCATCATATGGCAGGCTATCCAACTGGGACAGTGCCACAACTTTTCCTAGTGAGGGTGTAATGACTTGGATCATAAGCTTCATGAAGTTTTGCCATGTGAGGCCCGGGACGATTTTTGGCGCGATATTTGCTGCTGCTTTGCCCAGTAATGGAAGTGTTACTGTTATTTTTTGTTTGTTGTCCTCAAACCCAATATCTAGCAATGGCTTAATAATCGCCAGATAAGTGTGGACAATGTACTGTTCTGGGTCAAATTTAGGCAATTGCACGTGCAATTTGGTTGCCAATTTGCCGGTATTTCCTGAATACCTCTCTCATATGCCCGGGTCAAGAACCACCGCTGTCCACCAGCGTTATGTTAGGTGTTTAAGGGTCAGCTTCCTGTCCCTTAAACTCCTAGTGTGCAGCTGGGTTCTCTTTCTAGACCGGAGCTTAGACAAATAAGAGAGAGGCAGGACACAAAAACTCAGAGCAACAACCTTACACGTGTATTGACTAATTCTATATGTGGAAGAAGTAGATGTCACCACAACAGGAATCTGGGTAATTATAAGTCAAGTTCTAGTATTGTAGTATCACACAGGATAATATTTAGACAATAATTCAGGATAGCAGGTGAATGGTACAGTAACTAGTGTTTGTAGTATTTCAGGAAGGGAATAGATCACTGTCACTTGGAAGGGAATATAAACTGTATTAAGGCTGGGCAAGTATTTCGCTGGTCTTGCAGCGTGGAGGAATTACACTATGAGGGCCGAGTCTGTTGATCACTGAAATCACTGCATTCATATTAGATCTCTCTTCTTACTCTCCTATGCCACTGTTTGCCCAAATCACAACTATCACATATTACTAGGCCTTGTGCTTATGTTTTCTTGGATAATACACTGCCTGATATTCCAGTCACTATTACACTGTCATTGCACTCTTCACTGTCACTCACGGTAGGTGGGGCGGCAGTGTGGTTAGTGGGGGGCAGCAGGAGTACTTAAAGCCGGACTCCTGATGGGGGCTGAGTCCCGCCTTTGGCCTCTGTATCCAATGGCCATGGGATCATTTGTAGGGGCGTCCTCTCTTGTCCGGGGCTAGGGGTGTTTAAGGGCCCTGCAGTTTGAGGGCTGGAGTCGAACAGCCTCCTGGAGTGCGGATTCAGGCTCCTGACAGAGGACGAGGGTTGTCTGTGTCAGGGTGGGGAGAGGCCTCACCTGGGGGTCCTGGGGGTGGCCTCAGGGGCCCAGTGGCTGCGGCCTCCTGCCATCTGGGACACCGTCAGGAGTGAGCTGTGGCGTCGGTCATCGTTGGAGTCTGTCAGGTAGGATCCCTCTGGAATCAGCTGGTCAGAGTACAACCCTGGGGATAACACAGGGCCTCTCCACAGGTCCTCAGGACTGGGACCCTCCTTTTGGAGGTTGTGATGTCGTGGGGGTGTGGCAGCACCTGACGGAGGAGCAGCTGCTGGCCGTCTCCTGCCGTAGGGCCCGGCTACTGGACATGGCCTTTTAGGGGCACGGCTTCCAGCTGTCGCCGAGGCCCAGCTACTTGCCATGGCCCGTGTTGGGGAGTGGCTACTGGCCGTCTCCTGAAGCAGGGGGGGGGAGTGGCTACCGGCCGTCTCAGGGGCACCTTCGGAGTAGCTACTGGCCCTCTCCTGATAAAGGCGGGAGCAGCTACTGGCTGTCTTCCAAGGGAGGGGTGAGTGGCTACTGGCCATCTCGAGGACACCTTTGGAGCAGCTACTGGCCATCTCCTGACGAAGGCAGGAGCGGCTACCAGCTGTCTCCTGAAGAAGGGGTGAGTGGTTGCAGGCCGTCTCAAAAAAGGCATGGCTACTGGCAGTCTCTGGGGTTCTGTCCGGAGCTAGAGTAATAGCTCCACCCCGATCCTGACGGCTCACCCGCAAGGTAGTTACGGTTTCCTGCTATGGTGGCCGCGGGTGAGTTCCAGGTCATAGGGGCGGACTTATGTCTCTCTCGCTCAGAGCTGGACTGCGCGCTGTTTGCCCCTCTGTAGGCTCCTTCTGGGGGTATCGTATTGCCCCTGGAGCCTATACCCGGCATTTTACTGTAGTTATAGTGTCCCACTCACAAGTGGTTTTCTTTCAGGTAACAGGTAGGCTAACTCAAGGTTTTTCCAATAATTTTTTCACCAATATCCTGTAAACTGTAACACTTTTTGCACTGCACTTGTAGAATTATTATAAAACATTTATATCATAACACTTACCATAAGTCACTTATAATATCCCAGATTTCACATATTAATAAAAATACACACATTTGTGCCTTCCTGTACATTATTTACACTTTCCCCACACACCTGCTCAGTAATCACGCTCGGAGTGGTACTCAGAAAGACATTTAGGCCATAGGGGGACCTTGCACTCTGCACATTGGTATGAAGTCTCTTTTCGTGCTGGGGGACAGCATTTGATCGTGTGACAGACGTGGCACCGCCTATAGGCCTGATGACCTGCTGAGGTACGGCCAATTTCCACCAGCCTGTGCTGCTGGAAATACTCAGCACAGCTGAACCTGTCCACTGTAGCTGTTGTCTCCAGCCTAGCACCTGGCACCTGTGCAGTTAAATATTCTTCAAGGAGTTAGTGTGCCAGCTCTCTCTCAAACTCTCGTAGAGAGAGAGGTTTCCTGCCGAGCTCCTTGAACAGTATGTAACTGTTCAGGAAGGCGATATCAAGAAGGTGTAAAAACGTCTTCTTGTACCACCTCCAGGACTTACGTAGGCAATCAACCTCACCTATTTGCATGTCCGATTTATCAACAAGCCGCATGTTGATGTTATAATCGTTGCCAGCATCTGGCTTTATCACGGGTTCCCTGGTCCTGTAGTCTGTTTTTCCAGTTTCCTCCAACATACCCTTATGTACTGTAGACAACATGTTAACCTGTCTCTTGTCATGTCAGAGAAGGGCTAACATGATGCCACATTTTTTGGTCAGAAGGACTCCTTTTTCAGTATTTTTTTTCTTTTCATGCAAGAAAGAAGGTATTACAGGCCAGGAGCCCACAAAGCGTTCCCTCCAAGAAAAAACAAAAACAATGTAATAGAGAGAGAAATTCAAGATCTGTTCATTTCGAGATGCCTGCAAACACTGCGTTTGAAACACTGGAGATCATAGCATGTAGGAAATACAGAAAGAGGGAGACAGTTCCAGAGTTGACCTGCTGCATAAATGAAGGACTGGGAGTAACGGTTAACTCTTGCATTAGAGAGTTGGACTGAAAAAGGATGAGAGTTTGTTGCTAGACGGGTGCTACGCACCTGTCGTAGGAGTGGAGGAATGCAAGCAGACAGTTCAGAGGAGCAGTGACCATTGAAATAGTGATAGAGAAGAGATAAAGATGCAGCATTGCGGCAAAGAGACAGAGGTTGAAGGGAGCCAGTAAGAGGAGGAGAGTTGACGAGACAAAAAGCCATTGGCTCCGCCCTATTGAGAAGAGCTGTATGTGGGTAGCTTCCCCACACATGAGAGATGTACTCTAAACAGAGATGAATAAAGCCCGTGTATAAAGTCAACAACTGTGCAGGGGTAAATAATGTATGGAGTCGGCTTAGCACACCTAATCTCTTGGAAGCAGATTTCACAAGAGATGCAATATGATCTTTCCAAAATAAGTCCCGAGTGAATGAAACCCCAAGCATGTTCAAGGGTGATGCAGGATTGAGCTGAATATTATTATACATTAATGGGTACACCTGTGGAAGAGTTTGTCGGGTTGAGATGTGTAAAAACTGAGTTTTTGAAGCATTAAAAACAACAAGATTATTTTTACCCCAGTCAGAGATACGAGCCAAGTCAGACATTACGTGTGCCATAGCCTCATCCCTTCTTTGTTGAAGTAACTGCTGAGATGGATGCTGCAGGAACCGAATGGAAAGGTGAAGGGTGGAGTCATCAGCGTACAAGTGGACAGGGTTAGATGTACAGCTTAGAAGGTCATTGATGAATAAAAGGTAGAGTTGGTGATAGGACAGAGCCCTAAGAAACACCACTGTTGGTAGATCTAGGAGAAGAACGATGGCCGTCTACAGCAGCAGCTATAGAACGACCAGAAGGAAGGTACAGATGAAGGCACAAATAGAAGGATAGAAACTGTAAGAGGGCAGTTTTGAAATTAAAGATTTATGCCAGACTCGATCGAAAGCCTTTGAGATGTCAAGTGCAATGGCAAAGCTTTTGCCAAAGTTCCAAAAGGAGGATGACCAGGAGTCTGAAAGGTAGGTGAGACGATCGCCAATGGAGAGTCCCTGATGGAACCCATACTGATGATCAGAAAGAAGGCTGTGATAGGAAAGATGCTTTAAAATTTTTCTGTTAAGATTTGATTCGAAAACTTTTGGGACACAGGATGTTAAAGCAATTGGACGATAGTTAGAGGGTTGGGAATGGTCACTCTTCTTTAGGACTGGCTGAATGAGAGTAAACTTCCAGCAAGAAGGAAAGGTACAAGTTGACAGACAAAGGCAAAAGAATTTACCTAGGCAGGGTGTAAGCACTGAAGCACAGTTCTTGAGGACAACAGGAGGGACACCTTCAGGCCCATATGCCTTGTTACTATTGAAGCCAGTGATGGCAGAAAATACATCAGATGAAGAAATTTTAATGTCAGCCATGAGGAAGTCTGAGGAGGGAAGTGATGGAGGAACAGCACCGGAATTGTCTAAGGTGGAACTGGAGGAGAAAGTCTGAGCGAAGAGATCTGTTTTATCAGTAGAAGAAATTGCTACTGAGCCATCAGAATAGAAAAGAAGAGGGAAGGATGATGAGGTAAAGTTGTTAGAAAGGCTTTTGGCAAGGTGCCAGAAGGAGCGGGAAGAATTCGAGTTGGAGAGTTGAGAGCATTTAGTATGGATGAAATTATTTTTAGCAGAGCGAAGAACAGACTTAGCACGATTCCGGGCAGAAACATAAACAAGATGTGATTCAGGAGTGGGTTGGCTCAAGTACCTTTTATAGGCCCTCTCCTTGTTGCGGACAGCATTAGAACAAGCATGATCAAACCAAGGCTTTCTTGCATTAGTCAAATGATATGAAAAGGAAATGTATGCTTCCATGCCCGGGAGAAAAACCTCCATAATGCGCAAGGCACTCTGTTGGCTCCTGGCCATGGAAGCAATAATCATTCCAGGGAAAATCAAGGAAGTACTGCCTGTGGGCCTCCCAATCCGCAGCTCCAAAGTGCCACAGACGACGTTTCTTGGGAAAGTCTACAGGCTGTACCAGAGCAATAGGACAGGTTAAGATAATAAGGTTGTGATCGGAGGAGCCCAGCGGAGAGGAATGATTAACTGTAAGCAGAAGGATTAGTTGTAAGGAAGAGGTTAGGTATGTTGGAGCTCTCTCCAAGGTGGTCAGGGATACGGATAGGGTGCTGTTCAAGCTGCTGTAGGTCATTAAGGATAGTAAAGATGTAGGCTTGTTCACCAGGTGGGTCAGTGAAAGGAGAGGAGAGCCAAAGGTGGTGGTGAACATTGAAATCTCCTTGAATGGAGATTTCGGAGATTTCAGAGAAAGGAGAAATGGAGAGCATGTGCTCCATTGTAGAAATAAGATAGTAGAAGAATTTTTCATTGTCAATAGAATTAGGAGATAAGTATACAGCATAGATATATTTAGTCAGAGAATGACAAGAAAGCCGAAGCCAGAGAGTTGAGAATTTAGAAGAGTCCAGTTCAGGAATGCGAGAGCAAGATAAATCGTTGTGTACATATACACAACAGCCACCTTTGGCTTTGAAGTAAGTATAGAGCAAGTAGGAGGAAACAGAAAAGGGTTTGCTGTCAGTTACCTCAGACAGCTGAATCTCTGTCAAGAAGAGAAGATGAGGTTTAGAGGAGGAGAGGTGGTGTTCGACAGAGAGAAAGTTAGAGGAAAGGCCACGAATGTTGCAGAAATGAAGAAGAAGTGAGTCAGACAGTGGTTCCAGGCATCTCTCTGAGTCGTCACCAGGAGATACAGGGAAATTCTTTCTGTTGGCCCTGACAGATCCATAGGACCCAGTACCATTGTCAAGCAAATACTTAGTCAATGCCGGGGCTGTGTAATAATTATCTGTATACAGAATGTGGTGCCTGTTGAAATACCTTTCCATGAACACTTTCACGACCGATGCCGAGAACCCATGAGGATAGTCACTAGGTATATCAACATCTGTTGCCAAATAAACTATCACATTTAGCACATATCCAGTTTTGCAGTCGCAAGAGGACAAAGAATTTGAGGCCAAATCAGTCACACTTTGACAGCACATACTGAATAAATGCCAGCCTGCCCCTGAATAACACCAGCAACTCATCAATAACCACTTTCTGGAATGAACGAAAAACTCTGGAAAATTATTCCTTGAGCATTGTTAGGATTGGTCTTATTTCCATAACCTGTTATTCGGTGGAGGCCCATAATTTCTATTGAAGTGAAGGAACCTTAGGATGGACAGGTACCTGTCACGGGCCTCGTACTTACCAAAGACCGGTGTGCCCATGAATTCATCAACCGACCAACAGTCATTGGGCATATGTTTTCTTACATGCGCCATCAACATGGTAAGGGCTAGCCATAAAAACATCTCTTCCACCTCCACAGGTATCCAGTCATGCATGTGCATGCTCTTACTGGCAGCTACATCCAGCCATTGCACACATATGGCCTGATGGAAATTGATTACCTCCATCAGGTATTGCATGATAGCAGTTGCGAAAATGGCCCTGAATAAACTGCTAATAGTCCAGGGCCTGGGGGGAAGCTCATTCTCCTGCACACCCACTCCCTCCTCATCATATACCGGCACAGACAGCTCAAAGCCGGCATCACCCTCTACACAAATGTATCAACTCTACCCACATGTGGTAAAGCCAGCCGTTTGGCAGTTGCACGATGTTTTTTCATCACTCGTGCACGCTCACGTGCATGCCCACGGGAGGGAGTGAGGGGGAAGGAGAGGGAGAGGTGTGGGAGGTGGGGACATAAAGAGGGTGATGACTCACCTGATGCGGAACTTGCCTGGGGAGACACTCGGTGCTGAGTTTCCCCTCGTGGGGCCCGTGTAGGAAATACCACTCCCAAAGGGCTCAGTTGTGGAGAGTCAGCCCTTGAGGCGCTAGGCTGAGGTGTTGGGGATCATTCAAGGACGAGACGTTGGCGAGCAGGCGGCAAGAATGTGGGAGAGACAGCTCTTTGGTATTTGTTCCGCAGATGACCGCCAGCTCCACGGTCACCTTCCCAATGATCTGGGTCATCAATCGCCTCCTCGCTGATTCTTTACTTTCATATGCCTTCCCTTAAGGAGTTTCAGAGCCTTCTCTGGCGTTGGAGAGCAGGTAGGGGTCGGAGGGTGAGGGAGGTCACTCTCTACTTGGTAGCTCTTCCTCTCCTGTGAGGACATGCACTAGCTAAGTGCCCGTGAGGACACGGTGTCGTCAAAAGCACGTCTAATAGCACTATCACTTAGCCCTTTCCCCGGTACTAAGGGCAGAACTTTCACAGCGGTCGATGAGATTAACCCTTCACGCAGTGATACGGAATCAGACAATGATGAGAAACAAGACATGGCTCCTCACTGTACTACTGCCATGTAGGGGAGAGCAGTGATAGTTCGGCCAGGAGGATGGTTCGGCCACTGGCCTTCCTGAATAATGTAGGGGACCTAGATCATTGAGATTTCACATGAAGTTGCGTGATCTTGCCGACAAATGGCACATGTGTTTTTGTTTTGGTTGGCCGGGAAACAGCAACATCAGGTTAGATTTTATGATTTTTCATGACCCCTATGTACTTTTTCGGTGATCCAACGTAAGCAGTAGCTCCATTAATACTTCAGGGTTGTTATCCATATATAGTGCAAATATCATTTATTGTCTATAGGTGACGTGAGAGTAGATAACACTCGAATAGCTTATGAACTCTGGGTTTCGGGGCGCCATGTGTACATCTTTATACATGTGGGATGATTCGGCCACTTGAAGTGAGGGATGGTTCGGCAGGGTTGCCAGGTGGCTGAACCATCTTTCATAATTATCTAATGATTTATTTTCTTTATTTAACAATTTTTTTCTACCTATCTATCTATCTATATACCTAGGCTGCTTCCCCCAAGGAAAGGGAGGTAGCCGAGACAGGACGACACACTCCCCATTTACTCATCCATTCAAACACATTCATTCGCATCTTAGCCCCAAAGGGGAGAACGGACTGATCCTCACCGCACCACACCGCACAAGGGTCAACTGCGCAATGCAATCAGTGACATCTGCAGCAGGGCTCGACAGCAGAGCTGGTTTACCCCTGCCACATCATAACAGACTCATCCCCTTACCTTTTTTTCTATAAAATTACATAGTCTCTCTCTCTCTCTCTCTCTCTCTCTCAACTTTCCCTCAGAAATTGATGAAGCTTCTCTTTCAAGAAACGCTATAATTGGAGTATTACCTGAACCAGTTTCACAAAGCACTAAGCGAAGGCAAAGGTATTACAACTTTGGATTTTTGTTTCACTGGATTTAAAATGCGTTAAGAGTAAACAGCATGTAAGAGAAGTAGCTTTCATTTGACTCAGATATTTTCTTTCACAAAATTATAGTTTTATTTTATCTGAGATAGGCAAGAGTAGAGCCATTTAATTTCATTATAAGGAGATTGTTTGTTCCTTGTTTCATTAAAAGGAGATTGTTTAGGTAAAAATAAATTCAATAAATCATGTCAGCACAGATGAAAATTTGATTCTTAATTTTCCTACTGTATTTAATTCTTTAATTGAGCCCCAGAGGCAAGTGGCCAAATCATCCCACATGGTGGCCGAACCATCCAACGCCAGTGGCCGAATCATCCACACCAAGAGGGATGGTTCGGCCATTTTGGAGACCTTAAGAGTTTGGATTACTGCCAAGAAATGACGTAAGTTTAAGAACTGACAATAGCACACAATAGAGCCAAAAGATGTGGCTTCCTCTTGGAATAAGCAGATTTTAAAAATTTCTTAAACTTTATTTATTATGATTTTTTTTCGAAAAAGTGGCCGAATCATCACCGCCCTCCCCTACAGACTGACCTGCGCAACCGCTGGGTACCAAGGGGCCTACCTACCCGGTGAGTATCATAGAAAACGGTCACGAGTTCAAAGGTGGCGGGAAGGTGAGTGCGGTATGTGCCATCAGTCGGTGGCACTCTGCACCCTGAATCGTGACAGCCAGCGGTTAGGGGTTAAAAGTATATAATAAAGAGATCTTTTGATGACTAGAATATCTCTCTGCTGAATAATGCTTTACGGAATTAGCAAGAATAAAAAATACAAGAATTAGAATATTCAGGTAAAAATAATGAAGTGCCTGGGTCGAGATTCACAGGCAAACTTACTATTAATTCCAAGTTGTAACTAGGACATTTTTTTCCCTTTTGTAGGAAGAACAATAGAAATGGGCATCATCTGCGCTTTTTCCTTTCCTTGTCCTTCTTGTAAATATAAATCATAATGACTACTAAGAAGTAACTGTGAATCTCAGACCAGGGCATTTATAAACGCGGCTTTGTTGGTGCAAAGAAAAACCTGAAATATTATCCTCTCCGCCAGCCTCCCCCTCCATCAACCCTCTCTCTATCGCAGCTTGTATACAGTATTTCTTTTTATTTCTTTGTCTACTACTTATCTCCCTTCTCAGCAATCTTTTTCTTCATAGCTTCTTCAAGCCCTCTAGCCATTAAAGTTAATGTATTATGTTCACTATGTTTGTCTCTTTGTATTTAGCAACAGTATGGTAGGATTACTGAATGGAACTGCACTAAATATGGAATTTAGATTCAGGACTATTAGATGAAGAAGTGATCAAATTTTGAGCGAAAATGTTAAAGGTTCAGGTTACTGATAATTATAGCATACAGTTGCAATAAATTTAGAAGAAATGACTGAGGACCATCAGAGATAGGGGTAATTAAATCTTGGGCAAGAGAGATCAGAAGTCATGGCTAAAAGCGTAAAGACATGGAAACAAGAAGTGGTGCCAAGGCACAGCAAACCCGTCCCCGGCAGTCTTTTTTGTGCAGACGTAAACACAACAGGATTTCTAGTCAAAGATGTCAATAATCAAATTTGGAATAAATCGGGTGAAAATTAACGATATTATGCCCATTTGAAATTTTTAGGCCCGAATCACCTGACATTCACCCCCCTACCGCTAACTGCGGGGTGGCCCCCCTGATGTATTGAGGCATGTTACAGGATACAGATTTGAAAAATGCACCTTTAGATTTTGGATGACGAATTTGAGAGGAGGTATGGTGTTAAAATAAATACCGGTACATTTTTTGGGCCTTCAGCCAGGACGTTGGCCCAATTTGGCCCAGAATTTAATCAGATGATCAGAAGGTCATAGCCCATCATCCCTGTAATTTAGTTCAAATCGCACCAGTAGTTTTCGCGTATAGTTGTTAACAGACAGGCAGACAGAGAGACAGACAGACAAACAAACAAACAGACAGAGTGAAAATATTACCTGTCCCCGAACCCATCCGGGACGGGGACGGGCAATAACTACTCCGTTTTTTTTTTTATCGAGGCGAAGATGAACTTGAGAGATTGGTGATTATTGGCTGAATGCAACATTACTTCATAATCTAGCATTATTAACTGACAACAGATATCTGAGGGGGAAATTTGGGCTAGTAAATATTTTTTGAACATGTTACATACAGCCAGTCATCATCAACCTGTCAAGTGCATCTTCGCCTCAATAAAAAAAATGGAGAAAGTTATGCATATCTCAATGATAGAACACACATGACGTGGGATCAAAATCATAAATAAAATGTCTTGTATTTCATCCTATAGTTTTGACGTATGATCTTGAGCTTTTGTCACGAGGTCAAGATCAATAATGGCTCAATTGAACTTTGAAATATTTGCGGCAGTATGCGCTGTCTGAGTGGTCTTGTAAGCCCTGTTTACCTCCTGATGTCTTCGTCGCAACCATCACCTCGCTCTCTTCCTCTTCCATCTTCTTGGAGGAATGGATGAACAAGATGAAGCAAAGAAAATGAAATGTGGGAAACGAGAACAACAAAAAGTATCTGCCAGTTTGACCTACAGCATACACTTCATCAGTACAGACAATGTAGCCGGATTCTGAATGTAACGCAGTGTCTACTTTCACTCGGCAAGCTCATCTTACGCACTTATTTCTCCTTCACCTCCATCAGACAGTGTCTGATACTGGTCTTCCCTAGCTGCATGTGCTAAATATTATAATGTGACACTGAAGCACAATCAAGTACGCGGTATGAAAATCAGTACTTTTTATTGAGGTCTACTCATAGAAGACTCATAAAGTAACGTAATATAATTAGCCTATATATTTAGCTTTTTCAAACAGTCTTGCAGATTGTGTACACTAGGGTTGCCATAAGTCCAGATATTCCCGGACATGTCCTGGAATTAGGTGTCAAAATCTTCGTCCGGAAAGAATTTTAAAAATTCTCCAGAAGTCCGGAATTTCAGCTTCCATCACTTTTTCTCGAAAAAACTAATATACCATTAAACTCTAATGAGAGAGAGAGAGAGAGAGAGAGAGAGAGAGAGAGAGAGAGAGAGAGAGAGAGAGAGAGACCGTTGTTTTCATCAGCTGCTGTTTCCAACTTGGCTGGTTTACTGCTAGCACCCGGCTAAAATGTCCTGCCTTTTCCTGTTGTTCAGTCACGAGCTTTTTTTTTTCTTCTTCCATAGTGCTGTTATAACCATAAAATAAAGGGTAATTGCACACAATTATTGGCTTAGTTTTCATTGTTACACTGAAACATTTGTTATTCTTATGATCTTATCCTGCATCTAGTTTTAGCATTATTCAGTCATAATCCAGCCAGTTCTGTACTTTGCCTATTTTCCATTGTGAAAAGATTAAAGATTGTGATGCAGAATGTACAGCTGTACTGGTCTCTCTCTCTCTCTCTCTCTCTGTAGATCAAGGTTTCATTACGTCAAAGGCCCAAAGTGTGTTGGGAGGAGGGGGGGGGGAGGAGGGGGGAGAATGGGTTTCAGCGGAGGTGTTTTTACTGTTCAGATATGGTAACCTTAGTGTACACACATCAGATATATGTTATTGGTGTATTCACAGTCGCGGTTCTATATCACAGCACCAATGACATAAGCTCATAACTGTCGCCATTACTAACACTTCCACTGTTAACATCGGTGTAACTCCATCCAACATCATAATAATGCAGCACAGCCATATACAATTTACAATGCATCCATCGTCTCCACCATCACAATTCTCACACATATCATCACTTCCATATAGTCATTAGCACTAACTAGCACGAAAGTCCACTCCATCAGTTCATAAATTATCCAGCAGGTGGAGCAAATACCTTTGGTCTTGTTTTGGCTTTGTCAGAAAATTTAGAGTGAATTCAGTTCACGCTATCATCATATAGCCCAGTGGTTCCAAAACCCATGGTCGTGACACAAATGGGCGTCGCAGGATGCTCCTGAGAGTCGGGGGATGGTTTGAAAAAGATAAAAAGATTTAAAAAATATTTAATGTTAAAAGTACAAAAGTGCAAATATATTTACATCTTAATTTTGGAATATAAAGTGTCACTGAGACTCTGGAACTGGAAAATAGTTGTGAATAATAAAGTATCGATAACTGCATGGAAACTCCTGATGTATTCGAGTCTGTTCACGTCCAATACTTGTACGCTCAGGCGGCTGGAGCCTGTCGCAGTCGCTGTATCGTTTTCTACTCATTTCTGGCGTTGCTGTGTTGGATGACTGCCGTGGTTAGATACGCAGTTATCACAACGCAAGTTTTATATGCCTCTTTTTTTATTCACTGTGATTGCCAAGATAATTCATGAGTAGAATAGCTGTTTAATACTCTAATAGAGGAAGCAGCTTAAGCCTGGGAATTTTCACTCAAGGAAGTAACCTTGCTAAAGGTAACTTTATTATTATGACCGGTGTGATAAGGTTGGTAATATCTACGTAACAATTGAAGTTATCATTAAGTATGCTGGAGCGTTTGTGAATAAGTGTGACAAGACTAAGTATGTGATAGAACTGTGTATGTTGCAGAGTGAAGAACTGGTATCTTCATTAAATGCATTCGAATACAGTAATGTTTATTTGTATTCAAATTATTCTTATATCATGGTATTTGCATTTATATTCTATTTCTTTGACAGAGTACTCGTATTCATCTAATAATTCACCGGTCAAGAGTAAAAAATCATCATGAGTATTTTGTGGTGCTCTTGATAAAGTTTTAGGTGCTGATTCCGAAAATCCTATAAGTTTTTTCCTACCACGGCTACTTTTTATGCTGAAAGATGAACCTTCATTTTGAAACCGTATATAACAAAATTAAAATATATTCTTGTTTTTAACACTGCTTATGCTTTTTTTTTTTTTTTTTTTTTTTACAGCTGTCGTTTTTTTAATCAGTTGAAATGTCAAGGCAATGCAAAAATAGCCCCGATTGTTTCTGCTATGTCTGTGGTTTGTTCACTCCCAAGGAACAGCGACACATCACAAACGATATCAAGAAGGTCTGTCATCTGTACTTCGGCTGTGCTCTTGCAGATGAAGACAGAAAATGGGCACCGCATGTAATTTGTACAGCTTGTTTAAATAGCCTAAGAGATTGGCTGAAGTACAAAAAGAAGGCAATGCCATTCGCAGTACCTTTGATATGGAGGGAGCCAAAAAATCATGCTACGGGTTGTTACTTCTGCAAGGTCAACATATCCGGGTTTTCTGTTAAGAACAAGCACAAGATTGCTTACCACAGTCCGGAATCCACTACAATACCTGTGCCGCAAAACTATGAAGATCTTCCCATTCTAGTACACCAGAAGATGATATCGCCAGTACTGGCGATGAGGACGAAGATGTAGCCCAAACTTAGTCAGACGAAGCAGCTGAGGATGCAGAGTTTTTAGCCGACAATGAAGACACATCTGAACAGTTCTCTCAAGGAGAGTTGAATTACATAGTTCGAGATTTGGGACTACCAAAGGAAAATGCTGAACTTTTGGCATCTCGTTTGAAAGAAAAATGTCTGCTCAAGAAATTTGCTCGATTAACATACTTCAGAAAACGAAATGAAGATCTTTCTTCATATTTTTCTGTTGATGGACCACTATGTTTTTGCAGCGACATTGATGGATTGTTCCGCTGCCTTTTGCAGGAACATGATCCTTCTCAATGGCGTTTATTCACTGATTCATCGGAGAAAAGCTTGAAGGTGGTATTGCTGCACAATGGTAATATGAAACCTGTGCCTTTAGGACATTCAGTGCTCATGAAAAAGTGCTATGAAAACATTGCGGCCCTTTTAGATGCCATAAAACATGAAAAATACAAACGGAAGTTGTGTGGAAACTTGAAAGTGATAGGTTTGCTGATGGGACTGCAATCAGGCCTGACAAAACACTGTTGCTGCTTATGCCTCTGAGATAGCCGTGCAACTTCCAAGCACTACGTGCAATCGACATGGCCAACTAGACAAACATACGAGCCAGGAACTCCGAACATAACGAATGAGTCCCTGGTTGCTCCTGGAGACATTATTCTTCCTCCGCTTCATATTAAGCTCAGCTTAATGAAGCAGTTCGTGAAGACACTGGGAAGAAAACACACTGAAGCGTTCGAATATGTCGGAAGCAAATTCCCAGGCATCACTGAAGCTAAGCTGAAAGAAAGAATATTTATCGGCCCACAGATAAAGGAACCTCTGAGAGAACACAAATTCAGCACCTATCTGGCCGATGTGTAACTGGCTGCCCGGACCTCATTCAAGTGGATATGTGAAAAATTTCCTGGGAAACAGGTCACCGGATTATGAAGATGGTGTTGAGAGACTTATCAGTTCATTTGCAGCTATGGGGTGTCGGATGTCGCTGAAATTTCGTTTTCTCCATTCGCACCTTGAAGTTTTCGAGCACAACCTGGGAGCCATCTCTGACGAACAGGGAGAACTCTTTCATCAAGATACCAGTGCAATGGAGCATCGCTATCAAAGCTTCTGGAATGAAAGTATGCTCACTGAATACTGCTGGATGCTGTACGGGGACAAGCCTGGAACGCAGCTGCGAAGGAGGTCTAAAGCTCAACGATTTTGAGTAGTCTGACTTTTGCAAAAGTGTACTGAAAATCACTCTCTGTTATATATCTTGCAGGAAAGCTTCCTGTTTTGTCATTTCAATTTCGATGAAAATAAAATATATATGTGGACTATTTGGAGACACTGAAAATATACAGGGAATCGACATAGTTAAAAAAAAACTTCGAAACCACAAATATACTAAAAAAAAACATTGTTTTTATAAGTAAGCATATGCGTCCAGCGGTAAAATTCGACCAAAATGATGAAAAGTAGTTTCCATAAAACTGTGCCGTTAAAATGGACTGCATATTCGTGATCGTCGTCAAAAATAGGTCTAGAAATGTTATATTTTATTATTGATGAGAAAAAAAAAGCTTGATTATGTAGACCTATTAATTAATAATTTTATATATAATTTGACAAGTGGTCGCAGATTTGTTATCAGAAATAACCATCCATTTCATTGCTAATTTCTGTTTGAAAGCATAGAGAGGTAAACGTGTACAAAGTTTTCGGGCAATAATTTTCAGTGTAATTATTATTATTATTATTATTATTGTAGGTGGGGGCGCTCACCATCCACTCACTCGATGTAGTGCTACTCCCTGGTGTCTGCCCTTTCCTCTCCTCCATCCTTCTTTCCTTCCATCCTCTTCTGTCTTTCTTTCATTCTTTTCTCGTCCTTCATCCTACGGGTAACTTTCCACTTCCTCTTTTGTCTTTTGCCTTCATTCTTTCCTCTTCCTTCTGCCTGTGGGTAACTCTACACTGAAAGGTTTATATTCAACGGGTGGTTGGAGTTTATTGCTCATGTAATGCCACCCAGGGAAGAGTGAGACTAGTCGCTCTCATCTTAAATGTCAATACCAACTTCCCTAGTCCCGGGCTCCTACGCTCCTCATGGGTCAACGTAGGATTTGATGAATGAATGAATGAATGAGAAACTATTATTGTTATTATTATTATTATTATTATTATCATTATTATTCGCTTAAAGGCCACGTTCGACGGCCTCTGCTCGATGTCGTCACTTCCTATTTTCAGAAATGAGCCATAACACGGGAACGGTGGCCTAATTGGACTGGAAATTGTTTTATTTTTCATGTTAGAGCATTTTAACGGTACCTTGCTCCAACAAAAATTTGCGCTACATGCGCCGTTTTTGCTGTTACAGCAACAAACAAACATACAGAAATCAGATCATTATAATATAGGTTATATTATTATTATTATTATTATTATTATTATTATTATTACTTTGTAGTAGCAGTAGCAGTAGCAGTAGCAGTAGTTGTAGAAGTTATGAATTTTTATAATATATTTATACTGTTGATTTCTAGTTTTCGATGTCTCCCAACGTATTTCGAAAAATATGTAAATAATGTACGTTATACAACTTCTGTAATATATATATATATATATATATATATATATATATATATATATATATATATATATATATATATATATATATATATATATATATATCAATAGACGTAACCGTAGACGTAGATAGACGTAGAGAGATGGGGAGGTTGGTTGTAATTGTAGATCGTTAAAGTCGTGAGGCGTCATATGGCACGAATTTGTCACCAATGTCAAAGGCCACCAGATGTCAGGATTATGTAGTTTTATCTATTTTGTTATGGAGAGAGATGTATTATCCTGTCTGGTTGACTGAAGAGACCCAGGAGGAGAGAGAATAAATGTTGGCGTTGTTGGGAGACGTGAGGGTAGACCGTTTCTGCCACACCTTCCTCTCTTGTATCATAAGTAAAGTGAGGTGATGAAATAGGCAGATTAGGGTCGTTGGAGGTTTACTGTGAACCAGTTGCTTTACTAAAAGATAAGGGCTTGACTAAATTTTGATGTCCATTGATATCACTCTCACATATTTTGTAAAGCATCAGAATTATCATCAATAACACCTACTGCCTAACCATCAACGTCTGCTCCCTCATTACCTCAGTTCACACTCACCAAAATCACACTCATTTCATTCTCATGCTTTCCAGTCTTGGTAATACACATATTGTTATCTCTTAATCATGTTATATATGCTACATGAAAAATCCTTAAGGATATAAGGATATAATTATGTTTAACACTGGCATGTAGTATGGTGCAGACACAGAGGTAGGCTATTCTTCCCAATACACAGATCAAAATATAAATGGCCATCATCCTTCCTTCTTAAGACAAGGGTCAAACCATGATAGGTTTTATATAATAACATATGGTTATATAAGCTATTTATCATGGGTTTAAAGGGAGAGTTAGTGATGAGACAGTCAGGATTTCAAGAAGTTGTAATGGTGGGAGGTGATAAGAAGGGTAGGCATGACAAAGGTGACAATTGTAGACTGTGGGAGAGATGGGTTATAAAATGCGAGTAGTGCGAGTGACTAATATTATGATAAGATGCTATGGAATCACTGTTGCTACGGTGTGTTTCCATTGTACAAAAAAGCAAATGATAACGAAAACATTTGCTCCTTGATGTTTTACAGCTACTAGTCCATGCAGATAGAACAAACATGCACACCAGTTACAAAATGTTTATGGTCACGTAGATACAACAAAATCGTGTGGCGCCTCATACACAGGAGACGGAACAGCCATAGAAGCAGGTAGAGAGAGGAAGGAAATAATTTATGACAGCAGATTGATAAAATGGGAAATGTAAGATGTTAATCCGGATGTCTGGCAGTTAGGCAGTTATCGTTGTTAATGATTTTGATGATTTATCAATATGAATGGGAGTGATATCAATGGATATGAAAATTTTGTTCACCAATAGCTAAAGATATCATGAACCACATGCATGGGAATTATATCACGAATTTATTTTAGTGCAACAAGTTTTAAGGTGAAGGGTTGCCGGTTGATGAAACAATCACTTTAGTGTTCTTTTTACACAGCTTTCATCCGATACATGTAGGTGAAAGTAACGTAGTGTTTTTATTTTAACGTTTGGAGAATTATTCATATTATTTTCCACCAAATATTCTTTGTTACATATCAAACAGGCTATAATAGCAACAATGCATGGAGATGTCACTTTCACAGAGGGCTCAAGCAGGGCTTGATCCGCTAGCCTTGGCCCTTACACCTCACAGTAACATTGCCTGTATTATGGGAAACATAATGAGGTCGCTAACTAATAAATGTCGTTTTATTATAGATGTGTATCGTATGTCTAGGTGATATGGGATGGATCAGTTGGTCACCCTGACACGACGGCCCTCCTCCCTGCTGTGGTGAAGGTGCCAATGCAAGATGGTAAACTGTTGTCACTGTTTAATTTCAGTTAGTTTCCTTCACTGTATTATGGCTCCTGGTGCTTTAACAATAAAGATGTATTAATCTAGCTATTGTAAATTGAATGACTGATTGATTGCAAATAATTAAAATCTGGCGGCGCAACTGCCAGGGTATTATGCCGCCGGACGACAAAGTAAAACACACAGCAAAATAAAAAGTGCATATTCAAATTAAAGTTAATATCTGTTAGTAGGAATAAAACATTGAAATATAATAAAAGAATAGTTTATAAAATATCAAGTACTTATAAAAGTGGAAGGAGGCGTGCCTCCTGAAGAAAACAAAAAAATCACTAAAATCGCTAGAGGCTTCACCAAGCATCAAGGACAAACAGTAGGCACCATGTGCCCCCTTATGCCTATGAAGGAATCTCTAACATAGGTCCCCCAGACTCGGACACTCGACCAGCAAGTGACGGACAGTAAGGGGAACAAGGCAGTCATCACAGTACGGTTGAGATTCACCATTCATCAGGAACCCATGTGTAAGCCGCGAATGCCCAATGCGAAGCCTAGTGAGAGCCACCTCAAATCGCCGAGACATAGAGGGAAAAACTCTTGGCATAACCACTCTCTGAAAGATTTCTTTTAGTTTATTGTGAGAAACAACATCCCACTGTCTCTGCCAACATGTACGAATTGAGTACCGCAAGTAAGGTGTTACATCAGAAGTAGGAAGCGGGTAGTCGGTTGCGGGCTGTTGAGAAGATGCAGCTTTAGCTAAGGTATTTGCCCTCTCATTTCCGACCACACCAACATGTGCGGGTACCCAACAGAAGTCTACACGGTGGCCACGACGGCCAAGAAGAAAAAGCCACTCTAAAATTGATAAAACTAATGGATGGGATGCATTAAAAGACTCTAGTGCAGACAAAGCACTATGCAAGTCACAAAAAATTACAAAAAAGGATTGGGGAAGAGTAAAAATAATTTTCACGGCATATAAAACTGCAGTCAGTTCCGCCGTATACACTGAAGTAATGCCAGGAAGACTACCACCCCTACTAAAGGAAGGGAAACCAACACCAAATCTTACTCCAGTATCCGTCTTAGACCCGTCGGTATAGGTGGGGACAGAACCCTCATGAATGGAGGCATGTTCTAAAAAGAGGGAGAGGGACACCTGAGAGGGAAGTGAGCCCTTTTTTCCAACAATGGACCTACAGAATGTCACGCGAGGGAGCAGCCAAGAACCCACCCTTGGGATCCGATGTGGACAAATTGCCAGTCTCAGAACAGAGAGGGCTAACATAGCAGACCGGATCCTGTAACCAAATGGCTTTGGGAAATTAGGACGGGTGTCAAAAACAGAAGATTAGGAATTCTGGGAGACGATGGCACAAGAAATTGAGTCTGGAATGCGGTGAAGACGATACCAACACCTCATCATTAGCAACTGGCGTCGCAAATCCAAGGGGAGTACACCAGCATCCACCAATAAACTTGGAGTTGGGGATGATCTGAATGCCCTGGTTGCCAGACGCACACCAGCATGATGCACAGAATTTAACAACCGGAAACGGGCATCTGTTGCAGAGGAGTAGACCTCACACCCATATTCAAGTTTAGGAAGAATAAGAGACCTATGCAAGACGAGGAGGGTTTGACGGTCAGCACCCCAAGAGGTATGAGCTAAAACCCTCAAAAGACTCAAAGCTTTAAGACAAGCCGCCTTAACAGAATGAATATGAGGAACCCAGGTTAGTCATCTATCAAACAGAAGACCCAGAAACTACGTCCCTTCCACACAGGATATTCTTCTACCATAGAGATACAAGTCAGGGTCTGGGTGAACCCCACGAAGATGACAAAACTACATAGCCACTGTCTTTCTTGAAGAAAAATGGAAACCGCAAGTTTCTGCCCAGTCAGAAATTTGATTGATAGCCAGCTGCAACTTCCTCTCTATCAGAGACATTCTAGACGCGGTGAGGGAAATCGAGAGGTCATCGACATATAGTGATCCTCGTTCACCGTCAGGAAGTACACCAATGACACTGTTAATGGCTACAGCAAACAGAGTAACACTAAGGATACTCCCCTGTGGTACTCCCTCTTCTAGTGCTCGGGCATTAGAAAGCACTCCTCCCACTCGCACCCTTAAAATTCAGTTAGATAAAAACTTTTGAATAAAAATAGGCAAGCGTCCACGAAGACCAAACTCATGAAGAGAGAGTAAAATATCATGATGCCAGGCAGTGTCATATGCCTTCTCCAGATCGAAGAAGACCGTGACCTGGTGTTGATTAGTGGAGAAAGCCTCACAGACAGAAGACTCCAAGGACAGCAGTGCATCAGAGGTAGATCGCAATGTTCAAAAACCGTACTGGGCAGGGGATAAGAAGTCGACTCTCTCTAAAAACCACACAAGCCTAACATTGACCATCTTTTCTAAAACTTTACATATACAAGATGTCAAAGAAATAGGCCGATAATTCGTCGCCTGTAGGTGGTCCTTACCTGGTTTGGGGGTGGGGATAACTACAGCAACACCCCAACAATCCAGAAACTCCCCAGAACACCAGATCTTATTAAACGGTGAAAGCAAAAACAACAGGGACTCAACAGACAGGTGGCATAAAAGGGCATAAGGAATATCATCATAACCAGGAAAGGAATCATGGCACTGCAACAGAGCTGCCTGAAGTTCAGAAATTGAAAATGGAACATTGTAAGGCTCTCCTCCAGCAGAGGCAAAACTGAGACCACAAGACTCTAGGTGCCGACGGTGGTAAGGCGAAGGCGTATCTGCATCCTTCTTTGACACACAGGCAAAATGATCAGCAAGCAACTCTGCAACAGCAAGTTCCACCTGCTGCAGATAAAACAGGATGGGAGGGAACAGTAAATTTTCCTGAAATTTTCCTTATCCGGTTCCACACCTGGGTGATGGAAGTCCTCGAATTGATGGAGGAAACATAACCCTTCCAGGATGAATGCCTGGCCTCCTTTAAAACCCGCCTCATATGAGCTCGTGCCCTCTGAAACGCCACCAAATACTGAGGATCCCCACGGTGACGACGAAGTCAAGAGAAGGCGACTCATTTGGCTCTCACTGCAGAACTGCACTCAGAGTTCCACCAAGGAACTGGACGTTTAGGAAACTGACCCTTCGTTTTTGGAATAGGTAACAGGGCTGCTGAGTGCAACACGGTATTGCAATATGACACAGGGTCAGTAAGACAGCCAAACTCGTTGACAGAAAGGGAAATGGAACTTAATTCCCTAAAACTTGGCCAGTCAGCCTTATCCAGAAGCCAGCGAGGAAGACGTGGCTGAGGTCCACCAGCACTAGCAATTAAAAGTAATGGAAAATGGTCGCTGCCATACAGGTCTGGCAACACATCCCAGGTATAATCTAAAACAGCATCAGCTGAACATAAAGACAAATCAATGACAGTAAAAGTTCCAGTCTAACTATGGAAATAAGTCATTTTATTGGCATTAAAAATGCCTAACTCCTCATCTTCCACTAAAGAGGCCAGCATTACACCCCGAGGGTTGGCCTCACTGTTTTCCCATAGCGAATGGTGACCATTCATATCTCCTAGTAACGGAAAGGGAGAAGGAAGGTCATGAATAAGGCGTTCCAGATCCGCCCTTTCTACAGTAGCACTAGGAGGAAGATAAAGACTGCAAACTATATATTGCCGAAATAAAAACATCTGGACAGCGACAGCCTGCAGGGGAGTGGAAATGTCCAGATGATTGTATGGAATATCCTTGCGAAGGAAGATAGCAGCACCTCCATGATGACCTTGGCCCGGCACAGGATCAGAATAAAAGGCATGGTATTCAGAAGGACCGGAAGGAACAGTATCACCCACCATGGTCTCCTGGATACACATGCACAGAGGAGTAAATTGTGAAACCAGATGACACAATTCCTCATAGTTGGCACATAAACCCCGACAGTTCCACTGGATGATGAAACCCATAATGGAGGAATGATGATTAAATGCAGGACTGTACACCTGACAAGCGAGCGGGTTTCGATTGATGCTTATGAAGGCCCTTGACAGGAGCCTGCCCAGCACCAGAAACCCACACCCTCTGTCGAACATCAGTGAGTAAAGGAGAGGCTGAGGAAATAAGTTTTACAACACTCCTTCTTGGAGTGGGCACACCAGTTTTTTGGAAGGTGGCTTGGGGGCTGTCTTTGGAGGTGTAGGACGGCCAGTGCCCCCACCAGAAGCCCCAGAAGTGGAAGTAGAGCCCACAGGTCTAGAGTCATTTGAGAAGGCCATCCTATGCTTCAGATCTGAAGCACCAGCAAGTTGTCCAACAACCTCCCCAGGTTGGGACCGGATCAGCGGTGAACCATCAGCTTCAGCTGTCACCTGGGTAGATCCCTCAGCCTGCTGGACAGAGGGAACAAGAGAGGTGTCAACAGAAGGGTCAACAACAGAGACCGTAGGTGGCCGGTCTTCATGTTCAGAGGACTCTGATGAACAACAGTGACGTTTACCAGGTACAGATGGAGCCTCAGGCATACTGGCTACAATGGGAAAAGGAGTCCGGTCAATGTGGACATCTGCCACCACCACAGAAGCGTTCAAGCTGTCAGCCACAGGAGTGGGGGTGGAAACAGTCTGAGTAAGGAGTGGGCAAGGTTCATTTTCACAAACAGTGTGAGTGGCGGGGACACCATCCCACAAAGCACTAGATGTTGAAGTGGGCATTGGGCTGGGTTGAGGCCTTCTCGGAGATATAGGGCGGTGCACTGGCTTTCCAGAAAGGACAGAAACATAGGTAACACCGGGCTGGAAGAAGCGAGTCTAGGCTCTCTTCTTAGCCTCAGGAAATGAAACCTTCTCAAGTGTTCGAATCGACAAAATCTCCTTTTCTAAGCAGTAGTGAGGACAACTTTTAGAAGATACAGCATGAGGGCCCCCACAGTGATAGCCTTTAAGGGGTCCTGGACAGTCACCGGTATGACTTGGTCTGCCACAAGAGATACAGACACCAGGGAGGCCAGCCTGTGCACGGCGGCAAAAATGGCTAACATGCCCATACCCCTGGCAGTGGAAACAACGCTTTGGGGTTGGCACATACGGCTTCACAGGAATCGATAACTATGCTAGTTTCACGGATTTAGGCAATGCCAATTTGTCGAATGTCAAGAACAATGTTGCAGTCGGGGTCAGAATCCCATCTATCTTTTTCTGAAGGCGCTCAACCTTCACCATACCAAACGACCGCAGCTCCTCCAACAGTCGCTCCTCCAAGTATCGGAAGATGTCCTGAGAGAAAATGACTCCCTTAGTTCGGTTAAATGTTCCATGAGGAACACAGGTAACCGCAGAGCCAGCTACAGAGGTCAGAGTCATTAGACGAGAGTTCTCTTCTGGGGAGGACACCTCAATTAGAATACTGCCATCCCCCTGGGAAGAGATCTTTGGTTCTCTTCCAAGGGATGAGACAATGGCGCGGTGGAATTCAAAGATATCAATATCTAGGACTGACCCTCCTATGGAGGATTTCATCACAAGATATCTTGCATATGATTCGGGCACTGGCTCTTATATGCTCAACCCTAGAGCTGTACCCATCCGACGTGACCGCCTCCCAGTCTCCAGTTGAACGCTGGGGCAAAGGAGGACATTCACCAGGGGCCTGGTAAGGCTCCAAGGTGGCAATGAGGGAGTTGCCACATACAGATCCAGAGTTGTCAACCGAAGTTTGTTTATTTGGAGCCATATGATCTACAAAAAAAAAATTCATTCCCCCACCCCTCCAACCATAATGGAGCCCAACAAGGGAAAGTCATATGCCAGGGATAACACCACTGGCGACCCCAGAGGTAGCAGGAGAAAATATGCGGGTAACCACGGGGGGACCTGGGCAAGGGTGACTCCAGGACAATAGGAGTCATCAGGCCCCCCAGTGCCCACTTGACCCTAGCCAATGCATGACCAGCCGATTGACCTGGTCGGGCCCAACCAGGCCGCCTGTCTAGCCAGAATAAGGGACCAAAGAGGTGTATTGCTAGCAGCAGGGTGCATCGTGCAGCATCGTTCAACCCCCAGGATTCCCGTCTCCCAGCATTACGGGACGGCATGCATGGCAAACACGTGGGGAGGCAGCAGTCCCACCCTAGATGGCAAATGGGGAGGGACTAACATCACCAGCAGGCCTCCTCCACCAGTGATGTAGGGGGTGCTTGGTCCATGAGGTCAACAAATACCGAACCCTACAAAGGTAGGCATGCCTCCAAAGTAGGTGGCACTGCCAACCACGCTTCAAGACCCTCCACCATGTCAAGGTGACCCCCTGCAGTGGGGAGCTATTGTGAAGGACATTTTCATTAATACCTCGTGAATTACAATAACCAGTATTATATTCATTCTGACCCTCCGATATCGTGTGGTAAGCCTGGGAGTAAGATGCTGCCAAATCTGGTGTTTTGTTTCTAATTAAATTCAATGACACTAAAAAAAGTTTGTAAGGAACACTAGTAAAAATAATCACTTCACATAAACATTCATGCATATTTGTTGAAGATTATTCCTTTTTTGCATAACAACTACACCACAAAATCAAGCAGCCAACCGGGATCACCGTTACAAGTGAGGAGGTTCATTCATAGAATTCTACGCTGTACTACGCCAGGTTGCCGGGTATTGCCAACCAACCACTTGACGTGTAGCAGGTTCATATGTCCGCGGGTGTATGTATTGTTACCTATAGCTATATAGTTACATAGTTACATATTATATAACATATTAATACCTACATCTCCCTCAGTCATGCCAAATTGTTGTACCCACGACGGCTGTCTATGATACAAGTTTACAAAGCATATATTAACACGGTACATGGATATGAACTGAACAAACATACATGGTATTCATCATAATATTGGTAGGACATCTGCCTCCATTGCCCTCCAGACAACTGCCCCCTGGACAATCGCCCCCGTAAGACAACAGCCCTCGGGACAACTGCCCTCGGGACAACTGCCCTCGGGACAACTGCCCTCGGGACAACTGCCTCTGCTAAATATCACCCGATTCACTCTACAAATGGTCGACGGTGTCTATCCTAACCCAACCTGACCAAACCTAATCTTTAGCGGGAGGCAACTGTCCAGGGGGCGGTTGTCCTACAGGGGCGATTGTCCGGGGACAGTTTTCCGGGAGGCACTTGCCCAGGGAGCAGTTGTCCTGATGCCCATAATATTGTAGTGACATAATAACACTGTAGAAACATAATACATAGTAGTGATATATTGCAGTGGCATAACTGTGTATAGTCGCCAAACTTTCCACCTGGGCCACCTTGCTGCGAGAGGTTGGTAACAGGTGCTGGCAACAGTGTATCTGTTTGTTCGGGTGTACAGTGAGCAACAGTAGTCGTGTCGCGGTTTTGTCTGAAGATTAAATGTAACTCGTGAAACATTATGAACCGTCCGTATGACAGACGGCAGAATGTACCAGACGCCTAGCCCGTTAGCTTATGTTTTCACCAAATTTCACGACACGATTATTGTTGCTTACTGTACATGCTTCACGAAAGTTCGGATCATCAGCTCTCGTCTTCCCTAGTGAATCTTAGTCAGAGTTCATCCCAATATTCAGTCGACAATTTTTACCCAATAGATTTTCAAAGGAACTTCTTGAAAGTGTTGGTTAATGCAAGTATTGAAAACAATAAGGAAAATAATTTAAAAGACCGCATCACTACACATATCACATATTTTTAAACTATTCTATTTTATTCTTATATGATAAACCCATTGCTAAAATTTGTCTACTGAATATTGGGGGGAAGAACCGTCGTGTGACCGGCCCTTACGGTAGAAAAATAGATACCGGTGTCTGGCTGTTCATTTTGCATTTCTCCAGTCCTGGACCGGTATCGATTATAGCTACTGAAATACCATTCTTGATCCGAGACATGATTAGATAAGTTAGGTCATTAATCGTTACAGGATTACTCATTAGACGGATATTAATTTAAACTAAGTAGGAGAGATATTACCTGTAGATGTCACAGGTAAATGTGTAACCTCACACATAAGTGGCAACACTCACAATCAGTTATCCTTGTAATGTGCAATTCAATCATTCGTTAGATGACTGGACTATAAAGGTGTGCCGTAATGACCATAGTCATAAGAAATATGATACGGTAAGTCATTATCATAGCTGACATAATAGCCACATTCGACAACAGTATGCATAAACTCTTTGCCTGTTGAGGTGACAGTATTTTAACCTCCTACCTCTTCGTGGTGCACCACAGAACAAATAAAAACATCTACCTGAAGTGTTACCAACGAGGAAATAAGCAATCTTTAACAGTGTCTGAATATCATCCTAATGTTTATTCGTCAGTGTCATTCATGATGTGAATTGGCAGGTAGTCTTACTTGTAACTGGACGTAGATGTTATGTAAATGCAGTGCTCTTCAACCTATACCGGTACTGATAATGGTATCAAGTGATAACCCTATGAAATGGAATTACTGATATAAGACGAGAGTGAGAGAAAGAAAGGCTTCGAGCGATTCCAGTATATAGTGCATTAAAATGCTATGGTAACAATGTAAAAACAACATGAATAATAAAATGCTTAGTTAACCCCTTAACCGAGGGGCGTCACTTTCGTGACGCTTGGGAGCAAGGGATCATACCGCGGGGCAATGCTTTTGTGATTCTGTGTTATTTTGAATTCACCCGGGCTTCCAAGTGGGGGCTTGTATCATCTATCAGTACTGCCAATGTCCAACACTAGTCAGCACTCCTAGTCTCATCTGTACTCCCATCCATTGTTGACAATTTAGCCATTTCTCCCCATTCTTGACTTCCCTCCCTACCCTCCCTCCAGTACCCTACCCTCTTGCCTGCCCGGCTGTGCTACGCTAAGTAAATCTTCCCTGGAATTTTTCTCTTATTTCATCCATTGAAATAAGCCTTATGCCCAATCCTTATACCAAATAATATATACAAGAAAGAAATAAGGTAAGTGAGAGTGCCATACACCTGGAATTGGCTAATTATCACCTGACAACACCTCACATGCACTCGTTCGCTAATTTTTGCTGTTTATTTCCCCTTGAAATATGCCGTATAATCTATTTTCGTAATAAATATACATATAAGGAGGGAAGGGAGAAGCCTAAGTGATATTTACATTCACCTGGAACTACCTAATTTATAATGTATTGTCTAGATTTCCTGCCAATCATTTCACTGCTATATATTAGCTGTGTCAAGAGGCTAACGTTGGTAGTAATGAATTTCCCTAGGTAGGCCACCACCCCGGCCCACGCTTATCAGTTCACTGTCATCTTCCAACGTGGAGGTACGTCAGTTCGCTCTTGCTAGCTTCAGGGACTTTTCACCCAAATGCAAAGGGCCCTGTGACCTTTACCCCCTACTAAACCTCGTGTGGAAAGAGGTAAAGGGCTGACAATTGATAAAAGAGTGACTACGATCTTTCTATTGAGTAAAACAGTGCAAGTGGGATTGTAAATAATGTGTAAATAATGTGTAAACAGCAAGTGAAAGTAATGAATGTAAATATACGTGAACAGTGGAAAATAGTTTTTTAAGTTACTTCAAGTGACAGTGCATAACACAGTGTAAATAAAATAGAAATGTAAAAAACGTAAATAAAATAGAGAACGTAAATAGAAATGTAAATGAGTAGTATTATAAGAATACGAGTATATACCCTAGGAGTAATGAAAGTGAAAGTTTCACTCTAGCATGTCTGAATACTATGAGTTATGAGAGTGAAGGTGAAAGTGACATTCACTCTCAATGCTAGTATACAGGACGAGAAAGTGAATGCTACGTATTTTACTGAAAGAAATTGAATCCCTACAGTGACAATAAACTAATACTACTGAAGGAAACTTATGGATAAAGACTGTAGATATATATAAGTGTTATATAGTAATAGAAATATAAAGTGTGAGGGGTTTTATGAATAATAAATGACAGAGTACCAAGAGCGAACTAGTGCAAGTGCAACGGTCAGACGCGCTCGTAATTTTCATTGCTTTCACAGTTTTTTTTTTTTTTTTGAGTATGGATCCCAAACTACTTGAAAATCATAGAGTAGTGTTTATAGTGTTAATATCTGGCTGTGGTAATCATATTACGGGTTGTCGGGAAGTGTAAAGTGGAGACTTCGTTACCCAACTTCAGAGGTCTCCACAAGTCCTACGGTAACAGACGAAGGCTCAACAAACATTCCAGGAGAAAGCTGAAGGTATGTGCCATAAGCATATGTAATTTTAATATTCTAGGACTAATAACTGATTTTTGGCAAATATTTTTTGAGAGTCTGTCGGAGCCCGAATAACCCTGCAGCACACGCAAAACATTGGTAAACATGCCCGCGGTGTAGGGGTTAAGAATGCAAATATGTAGTAGAATTCTAATGTATCTCAAAAACTAGTTCGACAATTATTATCACTGGCGGTATGAATAACGTAGCACCCCCTCCCCTCCCCTTCCCGCGCTTGCCCTGGCCTTCACTATGCCAAGCTCGACCCCTCCCGGTTAAGCAGCTCACCCACTGGCTCAGCCAGTTGCAGGGAAACGGTCGCATGGAATTGTTGCCTGCCACAGGTTGCACGGACCAAGGCCAAATAAGTATAGTATAATATATATTACTGTATTATATATAATAGTATATATTTATATCATAATATTATGTATATTACCTTATTATAAAATTAATATAGTCATATTTATTTGGCCTTGGTCAGCGCGACTTGTAGCACGCAACAATTTTCCGTGCGACCAGTTTCATGCAACTGGCTGAGCCGATGGGAGAGCCGCCTTACTCCTGAGAAATTTTTCTCCCCATTCAACTCCGTAGCCAACCACCTATGGGACGAACTCTGGCTCTGACGGAAGTTCACTAAGGACGAAGAGAGTTGATGATCCGAACTTTCACCGATCATGTACAGTTGTGGTCATAAATAATCACCTATCACCAGGCACCCCGTGCCTCAGGCTGGCTTCTTTATGCGCGGCAAGTCACAGTGGAGTAAGAGGAGCTGAGAGGGAGGGGCCCGAGAGAGAAGGGAAGGTGGGTGGGGGAACGAGTGATGGCCAGAGGGTGGAGTGAGGGAGGGTAAGTAGGGGAGGGAGAATGAAATGCGAAGTGGTGGTAACATTATTTGTCTATTTTCTTTCATTTAGGGCATGGTATAAAGGAGTCAATATTCGGTAGGTAATGCTGCATTACAGTACATCTTGTATAGCGACGTCAGATAACAAGCTTTAGATAGGTGGTGATATCAATTGCTGGCTCGTGAGAGAAATTTGCGTACGTGATAGATCAAACAGTGCAGAGCCATCAAGACTATGTGTGCCCAGATTGTTAACGCGTGGTAGCCCGAGAACGAGGGGACACAGGCCCGCCTTCTCCAGCACACCACGAACAAGCGGGAGCTGTTCAGACGAAACCAGCAAACCATCAACAACACTGTTTCCTTGCTGCCGCGAAGACTACAAGAGGTTAAGGCAGGAAGCCACTGGGCTACTTACTAAGGCTTTCCTTGTTGCTTTGACTTTATCAATGTCGATGAACATTGTCATATTAATATTTTGGAAGTTTGGGTAGGATTTTGTTTTATTTTCCTTCTAACATTTTATGAGACATATCGTAATTATATCCACTCATTTGCACAGACATCAAATTTATTTCTCTTTCATGCACAGTTATCTTAGCCTTTTCATAAAGAGATGCCATATTAAAGTTGACATGATGGTGGCTATAAAAAGGGAGTGTATACCGAGAGGACGATCATATTTTCTGTGGACACAACCATGTCAGTGGTTGCATATGATATTTAGTTCCAAAATTAATTACATGTAAGGGTAAAGGACGTTATCTGACGCCGGTATACAAGGTGTAATGCAGCATTATCTACCGAATATTAACTCCATTATATCATGCCCTGAATGAAAGAAAATAGACATATAATGTGATCAACACTTTGCATTCATTCTCCTTTCCTTCCCTCACACCACCCCGACATTATCACTCGTCCCCACAACCACCTTCCCTTCTCCCTCCTGCCCCTCCCTCTCAGCCCCTCTTCCTGCCCTGTGACATGCCGCGCATTAAGAAGGCAGCCTGAGGCACGGGATATGGAGGATAGGTGATTATTTATGACCACGACTGTACACACGAACAGATACAATATTGCCAGCATCCGTTATCCACCTCTCCAGGCTAGATGGCCCAGGTGGAAAGTTTGGCGACTGTGCGTATAATAGACATACGCATATAGGCTATTTATAAAATGATCATTTTGTAACATCTATCTATCTATTGCCAGACGCCATAATCCCGTAAGGGGTGGCCACTGACTTTGAGTTATTTGTTTTACAGGGAGGGGCACTAACCCTCCACCAACCCACTTGTTGACACGTAAGATTTGGTTATATGTTACCACCCAGCATTGTAAATGGTTTCTTGGCTTACAGAAAACCATTTGGCTTGTCACTCAATGTAAAGCCACCAGTAAATAAAAGAAAAGCAATAAGAAGTGACAGGAAAGATGGGAGAAATAGGAAGAGAGGAGGGCAGGCAGAGGGAAAAAAATGATAAAGGCTAAGGAAGATAACTGTAGTTATATCGTGATAATGAAACTGTTACACAATTGTAGTTGTAACAAAACTGTAGCAAAATTAACACAACTGTAGATACATCGTGTTAAAAAAATGGCGACTCAAAATATCTAAGGAACCATTGACCCCTTAGTTTATTGTCAGTTATTTACAAAGTCTTCACCAAGTTCTTTGGAACAGAATAACAACATATTTGAAAGAAAACCACCCTAGTAAAGAGGCAGGATTCCGAAGCAGATATTCGACTACTGATCTACACACAATGAACCAGCTAACTGAAAAAACTGCAGAATACGGTAAACCATTGAGCTTAGGTTTTGTTTTATTAGAAAATGGTTTTTGATACAGTGGAAGACACAGCATTTATAAATTCAATTGCGGGAACGAGGGGTATGTGAGAACATTGAAAAACATGTTTAATGAAGGAACTGCTGTAGTTAAATTACATGAAGACTCAGATAAAGTTTAGACTGAGAAGGGCGTGTAACACGCAGATACAGTTTCATCAAAATTATTTAAAGCACGCCTTGAGTGTGTTTTCAGAAAGGTAGACTGGGAAAACAAAGGATTCAGCACTGATGAAGAAAATTGAAACCATTTAAGATTTGCACATGACAATGTCCTAGGGCCAATTCCACAGTTGTTTGTGATGGTTTGCAAGCACCCAAACGAAAGAAACTGAACTGTGTAAATGACTTATGACTGAATTATATGATGATTTTGGTGACTAAACTATGTAGCAATCTTAATTAACCATTTGACAGGGGTAGTGAAAGTGGATACTGAATTTTTTGGAAAAAATGTAGTTATAAGTGTGGTTGGGGAGGAAGCAAACAAATGAAAACTACTGTGGAATCGCCCCCTAATCTCAGACACAGCAGATTAGGGCTACAGATGACCCGGAGTAAAACTAATGTCTAATCCAAGTACACCAAAGACCGTCATCAGAATACGCGATGAAATTCATGAAGAAGTAGAGGTTTACAATTACTCAGGACAAAGACTAAAACTAACGAAAGACCATGATAGAGAAAAATTATAAAAAAGACGTATTACAGTTAGATGGAAAGCCTTCGGTAAACACTGAAACATCATCAAAAGTCTATCTATCTACCTATATACAAACTCCTGAATCCCTTAAGGGGTGGCCACAAACAAATCGCCTTCATGTCGTCCTGTCCTTCGCCATTTCGCTCCCCTGCTTACAACTCACAATCCCCCTTTCTCATATACCTCTCCACTCCATCCCTCCATCTCATCCTCTGTCTCCCCCTCCCTCTTCCCTTCTCTACCTCATTCACATACACTCTCCTCGTTAGTCTCTCGGTCTCCATCCTCTCCACATAGCCAAACCACCTCAGTGTATTTCTCCTAATGCTTTCTATCATATCCGCAACCACACCACAACGCTCCTTCGCTTCCTCATTTGTCAGAATGTCTCTCCCTGTAACTCCACAGGCTCCTCTCAGATAACTCATATCCACTGCTCTCACTCTTGACTGTGGAAATGTCGGTCAAAATAGCACGAAAGGTCTGCAGCAAGGTGAAATGCATGCTGATGTATATATTTTTTCGACTACCGTGGTGTTGTGCATCATGAATACGCGCCAGAATGTCACACTGTCAACAAATATTGCAACCTTGATATTATCCGTCATCTTCGTGACGCAGATCGGCGGAAGAGACCAGACCTTTGGAAAGCGGCAAGTTGGACGCTGCACCATGACAACGTCCCTGCCCATTCTTCTCGACTAATTCAGGAATTTTTTGCCCAGTACAACATCCAGCAGGTCGGACAGGCTCCCCACTCACCAGACATGGCTTCGAGCGACTTTCGGTTATTCCCCAAGCTCAAAACTCCGCTGAACGGTTCCCGATTTCAGACGAGAGAAAAGATCATGATGAATGCGACGAAGCACCTGCCAGAGATACAGAAAATCGACTCACGTGTTTTATGTCAGAAGGGGCCTACTTTGAAGGGGATTAGTGTCCTAACTATACAGGTTAGTTAATTTGTATTAGCGTCTGGGGTCGGATAGTTTCTAAACAGAACTAGTATATATATATATATATATATATATATATATATATATATATATACTAGTTCTGTTTAGAAAGTATCTGACCCTAGGCATGGTGGTGGTAGTAGCTTGGATGGTAATTGTGATGTTTGTAGCTGTGGTGGTAGTAATGATGATTGTAGCTCTGGTGGTGGTAATGTTGGTTGTAACATTGGTGGTGGTAGTGGTGGTGGCAGCTGTGGTGGTGATGCTGGTGGTAGCTGTGATGATGGTTATGGTAGCTATGATAATGATGGTGGTGGAGATGGTAATAGCTGTCATGGCGATAGTGATTGTGCTGGTGGTGATGGTAGTGGTAGCTGTGATGGTGCTGGTGGTGGTGATAGCTGTGGTTGTGGTGGTGGTGGTCGTGGAAGTAGCTGTGGTGAGGAAGGTGGTGGTTCTAGCTGTTGTTGTGGTGGTGGTGTTGGTGTTCAATGTAGCTGTGATGATGATGGTGGTGGTGGTGATGGTGGTAGTGGTGGTAAGTGTGATTAAGGTGGTAGTAGTGGTAGCTGTGGTGGTAGGGGCAGTAGCTGTTCAGAAACGGCTTTTATCTGGGGAATTAGTTGCAGAAGTACAGGGAGGTTTTAGGAAGAGAAGAGGTTGTGTAGATCAGATATTCATTCTTAGATCTTTAGTGGAAATGTTTCTAGAGAAGGGAAAGAAGTTGTATGCGGCTTTCATGGATTTGGAGAAAGCTTAAGACAGCGTGGATAGAGAAGGATTGTGGAAAGTATTAAGAATATATGGAGTAGATGGTAAGTTGTTCAATGCTGTGAAGAGAGTGTATGAGGGTGCTAAGCCTACAGTACTTGTGAATAGTGAACTGAGTGAATTTTTCTACCTGAATGATGGATTGGAACAGGGATGTGTCATGTCTCCATGGTTGTTCAATCTGTATATGGATGGGGTTATAAAAGAGATACAAGGTAGGGCAGTGGATGTTGGAGTGGCCCTAATGAGAAATGGCAGTGTTTGGAAACTCCCTGTACTGTTCTTTGCAGATGATACTCTGTTGTTAAGTGAAGAAGAAGGGGAGCTGCAATGCTTGGTGAATGAGTCTGGGAGAGTGTGTATGAAACGGAATCTAAAGGTGAATGTAGGGAAGAGTAAAGTTATGGTCTTCGAGAGAAGTGAAATCAGTCAATGTACAATGAGGTTGGATGAGGAGGAAATCGTAAATGTGGGTGCGTTTAAGTACTTGGGTAATGTGATGAGTAAAGATGGAAATTTGGAGGGTGAAGTGCTTAAAAGGGTGCAACAGGGAAGAAAGGTTGCTGGTTCCTTGAAAGCAGTGATAAAAAACAGGGAAGTGAGCATGGAAGTAAAAAAGTTACTACATAACAGTTTTGTGACACCAACTCTAACGTATGGAAGTGAAACTTGGACCTTGTTGGAGGGACAGAAGTCAAGAGTGAGAGCAGTGGAAATGAGTTATTTGAGATGAGCCTGTGGAGTCACACGGAGAGACAGACTGACAAATGAGGATGTGAAGGAGCATTGTGGTGTGGATGTGGATATGATAGGAAGCGTTAGGAGAAACTCACTGAGGTGGTTTGGCATGTGGAGAGGATGGAGAGTGAGAGACTGATGAGGAGAGTGTATGTGAGTGAGGTGGATGCCAAGGTTGAGATGGAGGGATGGAATGGAGAGGGATATGAGAGAGGGGTGTGTGAACTGGGAACAGGGCAGTGAAATGGCGGGGGATAAAGGTATATGGAGGTAATTTGTTTGTGGCCATCCGTTACGGGATTAAGGCGTCTGGCAATAGATAGATAGAACAGATAGATCTTGTAATCCTACCTTCTGGTATTCTGGACATTCAGTGTTTCCATTAAATGGTAAAGATAGCGTTATTTCTTGTGTTCCACGCTTGTGTTACAGAGGTTAGATATCTCCTTTTAGTTTCGATATGTGTGTACTCTTATGAAAGTTGAAAGTTTATTGACTACGCACAGCACCCTCATTTACTATTACTAGAGTATTACTAGGCAGTCATCACCTGGCGCGAATGTTCTTGCTATTTTTGCTTTCTCTAAAAATATTGTGGAATGATTCGAAAATTTACATTATTACTGATTTGTTTATTATCTCACTAATTAATTCATCATATCAGTAATCGGCCGTAGGGATTACTATGCAAGGATGGATGGTATGCTAGGTTCCGGTAGTGTTATGGGTCTGTACGAAGAACAGAGTGTTGGATTCTTGTTTGGTTTAGTTATAGTGATGATTGTTCTACATTTGTAAGTGATATGAATACTACAGTGTGCGAATGAACAATTGATAATGTTTTCGAGAGCCTGGATAACTTGTCATGTTTAAAGTTTCGGATATTGAATGCTGGCAGCACCCGGCCCGATGCTTCTGTTTTTTTTGTGTGTGTGTTTTTTTTAATGATGTTATGTGTTTGTTCTGGAGCGAAGTGTTACGCTAAGGTCAAATGGAAGGTACTGCCTATGTATAGGAGATTGCTTTCCTGATTCTTTGCGTATTGGTGTAAGGTAAATTATATTTGAGTAGTGGTGCTCGAGTATGTTTACCTGTTCGTTGTCAAAGAAGGTGTTTTGGGTGTTGGAGGTGATGACACCGTGAGAGCTGGAGTCTTGTTTGTGCCTGTTGATAATCGTACGTGGTGTCCAATACCAGAAAGTGGTCTGTGGGATGGCTGTGTATACTTATAAAGGCCATTTGTTTTCTGTTTTATGTGTGTTAATTTTCTTGTCAATATCGTTGATCAATTACTGCAGCCTTGTGATGATGACTGTATGGTGGTGGGGGGAGTAGAGGGAAGTTGTGTCTGAGTGAGTCGCGGTGCTTTATGAGGCTTGTAGTGTCTTCTGTGCTTTTTGAAACATGGCGTTTCTTTGTTAAGTATGACGTTAAATTTGTTTGTGCCTGTCAGTGTTCGTGATAGGCTTATTGTTTGTGTACCAAACTGTTGTTCTATATCTTCGGTGGGTTTTGTCAAGTCTGCTTTTTTGAAGTTTGTGTGATCATTCTGGTTTCTAATGTACTCCTTTGTTGATAATGACAAGGAGTGATCAGAGGGATGTCTGAACTCTTTCCGCCAAGGCATAGTGTATGAAAGAATGGAGGATCAGAATGTGATGTCTGAGGAGGAGGATTAGCAGGGTGTTGGGTGTGGGATGTACGCGTATTGTGAGGTGTCAGTTGAAATAAACATGTTACTAAACTGTGATGCAGTGTCTAGGTCTCAGCTTGTTTTTAGTTTGCTCGTACCAGGAAGTGTTTTTAGCGTAAAGGTCCCCTTCAGTGACAGATGTACTGTACACCCAGAAGTGAAAGTTTCTGGTCACTACTGCTACCCAAGGCAGTAGTAAAGGGGTGGTGCCTGTCCGTTGCTCCTTCCTACCCCTCCCCTTGGATGGAGAGACTAAACTACCAGCTCCCCCTCCCACCACTCTCCTCCCATCCCTACCGCAGACATAAGGAAAAGTCCGTTTCCAAACGTTGTAGCTCCGCGAGTTCAGAACAGAATAGCCTCGCAATAACACCAAGTCAGTAATTAGTGATCAATAAACATTTCATAAAATTGGTTTTATTTAAATATTGTAGATTATATAATTTTATGTTTAGTGGAGAAGTATCTAGAGAAGGGAAGGAAAGTGTATGCTGCCTTCATGGACTTGGAGAAAGCTTATGACAGAATAGATAGGCAAGGTATGTGGAAGGTATTAAGAATATATGGAGTGGAGGGGAAATTGTTGAGTGCTGTGAAGAGTATGTACGAGGGAGCTAGGGCTACGGTGCGAGTGGATGGTGAGCTGAGTGAGTTCTTTGATCTCAATGTGGGACTGAAACAGGGGTGTGATGTCTCCATGGCTGTTTAATATATATATGGATGGGGTTGTAAAGGAGGTGCAAGGTAGGGCAGTGGATGTGGGGGTGGCCCTAATGAATGAGGGTGAGATTTGGAAGCTTCCGGTGTTGCTGTTTGCTGATGATACAGTATTGTTTAGTGAAGATGAATGGGAGTTGCAAGGTTTGGTGAATGAATTTGGGACAGTGTGTAGGAGGAGGAAGCTGAAAGTTAATGTAAACAAAAGTAAAGTTGTGGTGTTTGAGAGGAATGAAGTCACAGAGTGTGCAGTGAGGTTGGATGGTGAGGATATGGAGAATGTGAGTGCATTCAAGTACTTGGGTAGTGTGATGAGTAAGGATGGAACTTTGGGGGATGAAGTACGTGAAAGGGTACAGCAGGGAAGAAAGGTTGTTGGTACACTGAAAGCAGTGATGAGAAATAGGGAGGTGAGTATGGAAGTTAAGAAGTCACTGCATGATAGTATTGTGATCCCTACCCTGACGTATGGAAGCGAGGCGTGGACCTTGCAAGAGGGGAACAAGTCAAGAGTGAGAGCAGTGGAAATGAGTTACTTGAGAGGAGCATGTGGAGTGACGTGGAGGGTCAGGTTGACGAATGAAGAAGTGAAGAAACGTTGTGGGATAGATGTGGATGTGGTTGAAAAGATTAGGAGAAATACACTGAGGTGGTTTGGACATGTGAAGAGAATGGAGAATGAAAGACTGACTAAGAGGGTGTATGTAGGTGAGGTGGAGGGAGGGAGAGGGAGGGGTAGACCAAGGATGAGGTGGAGGGATGGAGTTGAGAGGTATATGAGGGAGGGGGGGATGAGTTGGGGGGAGGGTAGTCAAATGGTGGGTGACAGAGTGACTTGGAGGCGTTTTGTCTGCGGCCACCCTTTGCGGGATTAGGGCGTCGGGCTATAGATAGATAGATAGATAGATATAATTTATCTTACACATATCCGTGGCTCGACAACAAACACACACACACACCTCTGAATTCTGCTAATGTCTATTAATGCCTCTGGTCTCATTTAATTGTTTTTATAAGTATTATGAACTCTTCAAGTTATATTAATTATTAAATTCATTCCACCCATCCACACAATTTGCATCGCCTTTTAAAGAGAATTGCAGATTTAAAGGCTAGCCACGTAATTTTTTTTATTTTTATTGATACATTGTCTTTTGCCAAAATATTTTAGGTGGAGGTGTGGTTGGAAGTATGCATTTTCGTTTCAAATAATTCATACGAGATTCAATTCTCGGTCCGGTTTTTCGATGTATTTTCGATAATATAATAACGGCCGGTGCTATAACGCGACAGAGCGTTCATTTCTCGTACTCTCTCTCTCTCTCTCTCTCTCTTTCTCTCTCTCTCTCTCTCTCTCTCTCTCTCTCTCTCTCTCTCTCTCTCTCTCTCTCTCTCTCTCTCTCTCTTTTTCGTTGAGTATGAAGCAATATTGAGTACTTCTGTTAATGATGTTTATGAACTTGTTTTTCCTTCTAAGTACAGAATTACCTCAATTTACTAGTTCAAAGTTTATTAACGTACGATATTTTATATAGAAACTCTTTCTTTAAATATTTTAATAGTATTACCATGTTCACATTTTTATTTTGGATTTCCTTTATCTAAATGACATTTTACCAATATCACCGAAGCAGGTCATAACTCATAAGTAATTTAGATACTCGATTATATTTTGGCGGAAATATCCTTATCAGATGAGCATTCGAATGGTTACCCAAATGATCGGGTAATAATGTAAAGCTCACTCCCCCACATCTACTTAGAAAAATACGGAACACATTATAGTTTGGTAGCAAGTACCCGTCTCTACCAGCTTCACTGTTGGGCTCAAAACTTCTAAGTCGTTTGTTTTATTTAAGGAAAAATGTTTGAGTTCGATTTACTATACAAAATATTTATCATTAATTATTATTATTATAATTATCAATATCGTTATATTATGTTTTATTAATTAATTACCAGCACACAATATTTTTGTAACATACTAGTGGTTGTCTTATGTGCTTTTGAAAAAGGATTCCTTATCTTTATTTTCAGGTAGTGTCCGTATCTAATTTATTGCACTGAATATTCTTGAAATCATTAAATACAAAATGTATTGAGGGTTCATTTAAAATATTAATTCACGCTTCATTTATTGACATTCATCATAATTCTGTTAAATATTTCTTCATTTACATATACATTAATCTTTTATAAGGGAAAAAAACATATCAACCTAATTATATTTTGACAAATAAGAAATAAACAAATATCCTCGTGGATATAAATATGTTTTAAGTATATAACTAATAATATAATGATTATATACACATTACAAAGCATAGTCCACATGTGTCTGCTATGTAAAGCATAGTTTACATATATTAGTTCTACTTAGAATCTTGGCCACCCTCCCTCAGCTTCTATTACCTCCTCCAGAAAAGTCTGCATCGTATCAACCAGCTTGCTGAATATATCAGGAATCAATCTTATCCCCTCCCATTCATATCTGGTTTTTCTCTCGACTGACGCACTTTTTTCCTCTAGCCCCCCACTCATTTACCATTATCCCCCACATGTTCTCAATGGGATTACAGTAGCATCCTCTTGATTGCCAGTCAATCGCTAATACTTCGGGGTGGTGAGCAAACTAATCTTTGACTACTCTGCTGGTATGGAATAGGGATCGGTCATGCACAAAATTGATTGGGTCTGTGTCGGGTATGGCTTACATTCTAACCGAAGGCAGGAATGACCTGTTATACTTCTCGCTATTCAAATGACCATCAATGGTCACCAACTCGCCGTGCAGGACCAGAGAGACTGATACTCTTTCACTTCTTGTGGAATCAGAGATGTGGTCACACTGGTAACGTGTGTTTCGAGGCCGCAAACACACGCGTTCAGGCGACCCCGCCGACGTAAAAGTCTTTTCATCTGTAAAGATACCCTTTCTCCAAAAATTATGATCACGATGAATATATTCTTCGGCGAATCTTAAGCGTCCTTCTCGGTTTGCTTCCGTAAGAGTTTCCTTCACTGCTGGCGCATAGCAATCTAGGCCGCCTTCCTTGACGTACCTTCGTGTGGTAGAGGGATGATATGGCAGGCTCAGCTGCCTTGTTAGATCCGTAACTCTTGATTTTGGGAGAGCTTTCATTTCCACAAGTATCCTTTCATCATCCTCTGCCAAAAGTACTTTTGGATGACCCGACCTTGGCCTTGTCTTCACGTGGCCCTCCTGTTCAAAGCGATGCAACCACAACTGTGCAGTTGTTTGAGATACACCCATCTGACGTGCTACTGCAGAGACATTCTCCAGCCTTTCATAAGCCAACCATCATAGCCCTGTGTGCTATGACCTCTGGTCTGTTAGCCCATGTGCTTGGGCTATGACGTCGCCAACCATGTCCCCATCCACCCATGTCTAAAATAAAGAAAAACATGTTAAAAATTCATTTATCATTAAGATTATGTATTGTTCATTCTGATCCAGAACAATGAAAATTAGTCATGAGGGCCTGAAATTGTTGCAATATAAATAAGAACCTCTCATTTACTATACTATTCTAACAATGAGTGTCCAGTAAAGCTCGTTCACGATAATGACACCTATTTTTCACCAACCAAACTTCCAATCCACATTGTTTATACCAGCCAATCACGAGCGTCATTTCATTGATCTCAAATGTCTGTCTTAAGGGAACTGGGTACAGTGATAACTTAAGCTATAAACAGTGTTTGTGTAAGATAAGGAGTTATTAAAGTTGTCTAAAGTGAACCTGTGGCGGGTTTTATGTAATGTAATGAATATAATCATTACTGGCATATTAATTAGAGGTATAGGTTAAGTATCGCTGTGTAGCACTCACTATGTTATAATCCGTTTTATAGTACAGATAACAATTGTTTGCAAGAGCTTATATAATACGTAAAAAAAAAAAAAAAACGAAAATTTCACATTTAAACAATGACGGTCAAAGCTCAACACTACCTTATTAACTATGGGCATAGAAATAGTTTACGTTTGCGTGTATAAACTTTCAATTATATCATGGGACAAATTTATCCTCATACAATCTCAGTGTCTTACCTTTACTAGCACTGACGTCGAGTATTTTTATTTTTATGGCCATCACCCGCAATGAGGGGCATTACGCCAAACTTTTTTGTCTCACAATAATAAAATTACTTTCACACCGCATGAGACAGCCAATTTAGGGGCTCAAGCGTGGAGGAAGCATCTGGTAGAATGCTCTCAGATTGGCTAGACGCACCTCCTTCCCCCTGACAAACAACACTGGTCTGATCGTCTCGCCATGGTTGGCAGCCGGAGCAGATTGAAGAGGTTGGAGTAGATGGTAGCTCTGAGCTGGTACGACCAGGTATGGGCATTGAGGGTCAGGAGGTGTCGGTAGGAGGATACATCTAGCCGATCCTTGTAGTCCATGATGGAAGGGCGAGATGGGGTACCCTCCACTTCCTGGGGAGGGGAGGACTCATTGACCTCCTCCTCGGCCAAGGAGCCGGTCAACGCCGTCTCGGCCATGGAGGTGGTGTTAGAGGAGTCCTACCCCGCTTCAGTCTCTGACGACAGATGGTGTACCTCAGCCATGGTCTGAGCCATGTCCCTTTCTGGAGCTGGGTCGGTGATTGGGGTGGCAGTCTGCCTGTTGAGAGGGTCATCCAGCCGTAACCTTTTCCGCAGTGTTGTGCGGGGGGCAGCAAGTCATGGTTGCCGGACCTGGTGCCCCAGTTGACGAGGAACTTAATGTACATCGCGGGTGCAGCACTCGGGGATGACAAGGTGGGGCAGCCCGTTCTCCTGAAAGATCTTTGGCAGGAGAACACGCAAAGCTCCCTTGTCGTCCCCCGAAAAAGCCGTCGCCATCGAGATGCACATAGCAATTATTGTTTCAGCTTCCCTGGCACTCCCAGGATCCCAAGGCTGGCACCCCCAGGCAATGGGACGTCACTGTGCATGGCAAAAACCCTGCACGGCCACGCTCTCCGTCCCGGTGACATCCCGAGCCTCAGGACCCTTAGGAGTCCTGAAGAGAGAGAAAATAACTTTCTCGCCATCCCTGAGGGAGCACTGAAGGTGCAGCGGATTCGGTTTAACGATCGCTTCGCGGTGCACGAAGATATCAGCAGCAGTATCCTGGTGCTTGATAAATACTTATCCCGCTCATACGTTAATCCACACAACGACACCTTCGATCATCTGGGATGCCGGGGATGTTGGTCGGCCATCAGCCCCCCTCCACGGGTCGCAGGCAGTAGCAATAGATGCGTTCGTCATGGTGGCTGCTCGTGGTCCTCCCTCTCCTCTCCTCGAAGTAATTCAGAGTCTTGTCGTGTCGTCTCAAAATCACCTTCGTTTGGCTGTGGAATGTCAAACTAAACTCCGAATTGAAACTTTGAATGATGTTCCGAAGTATTGCAATGCACACTGTATAAGTATGAAATTATGAAACAACGTTCGATTATAACATTTCATTCATTTATATCTATATATCTGTCTATCCATCTATCTATCTATCTATCTATCTATAAATTTTTTTATTCACCATATGCTGTAAAATCTGCATTCACCTATTCATCCATCTATAGACGAAATAAGGGTAATTTGTTATAAATACTAAGTAACACACCGTCCTGATAATGTTTTTGAATACCCGGTAGGTATTTTGCACTGGAAAAACAAAAACATGCAATAAATCATCCCTCAGTAAAATGATACCAGGCATAGCAATCTTTATGCGGTTACATGTAGAGTGTGTAGCCATTTTATATGTGTGTTATATGATATAACAAAATAAAATTGTTAAATGAATGAAGGTAAATACGATACGGTTACGTATAACTGTAAAGGTGTGTGTGAGGGGGGGGGGACGAGCTACGGATCGGATCAGCGTAAAATATAATAAGCAATCAATAATTTTACAATAAAGATGATTTCATACAACACATTTCTTTAGGTATCTATTAAATATTATATCTCACCAATTACTGACTCTACTCTGAACTCGTGGAGCTACAAGGTTTGGAAACGAAGTTTTCCTTATGTCTGGGGTAGGGATAGGATGTGAGTCGAGAGAGGGGAGGCTGGGAGTTTAGTCTCTCCCTCCAAGTGGAGGGGCAGGAAGATACAACGGAGAGGCACCACCCCGTTACTACTTCCTAGGGTAGGAGTAGTAATGGGTAAACCCTGCTCAAAAATTTTCACTTCTAGGTGTACGTGTCTGTGTTATGGAAAGGAGCTAAGATATGCATTGCGCTGGTACGGTGTGGGAAGTGTCAGGGGGACTGTAAATGTTAAAAAGGTTGATTTCTTGTTTATGACCAAGTGTGGCGCTAAGTGAGGGCATTTCTGTTGTGGTATCATTCTTAAAAAAAAAAAAAAAAAAAAAAAAAGTGTTTGTTTTGCCGATGTAGCGTCATTGCGGAAAAGGATATGTGAATGTAAATGACGAAGCCTTCTCCATGGTCATCAGTTTTCAGTGTGCTAATGTGTGAGATGTATGTAATGTTTGGAGTCGTGTGTGTCCGTGTGAGGTTTGTTTCTTGTAGCAGTACAATATGCATGTTTTGTTTTTGAAGAAAATCTTTAGTTTGTGGTGTTTTGGAACGAAAACTTTTGCCATTTTTATTTGTAATATGTTTGTGTTACGTGTCTATGAGAGTTTGCATCAAGTGTGGGACTCTTCTGCAGGTGCGCAGTGGCCGAGTTGTATTGGCAATGGTTGTCAGTATGAGTTGTTGCAAGGGATGGGGGAGGGAGGAAATTGTGTTTGGTGTGACAAGATGAGTGTTTTTGGAGGTACTGCATCTGTCACATAGCCATGTGCTGTGGCTTTGTCTGATGCTCGCAAGTGTGATGCGAATGGTGTAGATCCATTCTCCATAACAAAAGCGTTGACAGAACATTGTTTGTTTAGTGCATATTTTGTGTAGCTTGCAAACCGGGAAAATGTATCGATTTGGGGCCTATGACTGCTCTCAGTGTCTCTGGAAAGTGTGAGGAAAAGAGAATTGATTACCAGTCATTTCCTTTTATATTAAAAGTCGTGTAGGGAGCAGCTGACCCCTAGTGAGAGATGGAGTCCCAACAGGCCGACCGGGGTCCTGCTTGCAGGATAGTTTTTTTTTTTTTTTTATGCGAGGAAAAAGGAACCCATGGCTGAGCCTGCAAAACGTTCCTTCCAAGAAAAAAAAAATACAAAAGAGAGCCAAATTCAAGATCCATTCATTTCGAGATGCCTGGACACACTGCATTTGAAAGACTGGAGATCATAGGAAGTAGGCAATATAGACAGAGGGGGACAGTTCCAGAACTGACCTGTTGCATAAATGAAGGACTGGGAGTAACGGTTAACTCTTGCATTAGAGAGTTGGACAGAAAAGGGATGAGAGTTTGTTGCTTGACTGGTGCTACGCGCCCATCGTAGAGGTGAAGAGATGCATGCAGACAGTTCAGAGGAGCAGTGACCATTGAAGCAGCCATAAAAAAAAGATAAAGATGCAACAATGCGGCGAAGAGATAGAGGTTGAAGGGAGCCAGTAAGAGGAGAGTTCTTCTTCTTCTTCTTCTTCTCCTTTCGGTTCTCCCCTTAGAGGTCGCCACAGAGGATCACCTGTCTCCATCTTACTCTGTCTTCTGCATCTTCTTCTCTTACACCTACCACCTGCATGCCGTCCTTCACTACATCCATAAACCTTCTCTTTGGCCTTCCTCTCTTTCTCCTGCCCAGTAAATCCATTTCCAGCATCATCCTCCCGACATACTCTTCATCCCTCCTCCACACATGTCCAAACCATCTCAGTCTCGCCTCTCTAGCTTTGTCTCCAAACTGACATACATGCACTGTCCCTCTGCAGTAATATGTTCATTTCTAATTTTGTCCAACCTTGTCACTCCTAATGAAAAATGCAACATCTTCAATTCTGCTACCTCCAACTGTGCCTCCTGTCTTTTTGTCAGTGGTACTGTCTCCATTCTGTACAACAAGGCTGGCCTCACTACAGTCTTATAATCTTTCCCTTTCATTTCTGCAGACACCCTTCTGTCACATATCACTCCTGTCACCTTTCTCCACCCACTCCATCCCGGCTGCACTCTCTTTTTTACCTCTCTACCACACTCTCCGTTACTTGCACTGTTGACCCCAAGTATATGAATTCATCTACCATTGCCACCACTACACCTTGCAGACTCACGGTTCCCCTGTCATCTCTTTCATTTACACACATGTACTGAGTCTTGCTTCTGTTTACTTTCATTCCCCTTCTCTCCTGTGCATATCTCCATCTTTCAAGCTCTGCCTCAGCTTCCTCCCGGCTCTCACTACATATCACAATGTCGTCCACAAACATCGTTGTCCACGGAGGCTCCTGTCTAATCTCATCTGTCAATCTGTCCATCACCATTGCAAACAAGGATGGGCTCAGTGTCGATCCTTGATGGAATCTCACCTCCACCTTGAAACCCTCAGTCATTCCTACTGCACATCTCACTGCTGTTACACTATCTTCGTACATGTCCTTCACCACCCTCACATACATCTCTGCCGCTCCTGACTTTCTTATACAGTACCACAGCTCCTCTCTCAGTACCCTACCATAAGCCTTCTCCAAGTCTATAAACACATAATGAAACTCCTTCTGGCCTTCTCTGTACTTCTCCATCACCATTCTCAAAGCAAATATAGCGTCTATAGTACTTCTCTCTGGCATGAAACCAAATTGTTCCTTGCAGATCCTCACTTCTCCTCTCAGCCTAGCTTCCACCACTCTTTCCCATATCTTCATTGCATGGCTGATCAGCTTTATAACTCTGTAGTTGCTGCAGCACTGCACATCACCCTTGTTCTTGAAAATCGGAACTAGAGAGTTGATGAGACGAAAAGCTTTTGACTCCACCCTACTGAGAAGAGCTGTATGTGGGGAGCCTCCCCACACATGAGAGTTGTACTCTAAACAGGGGCTAATAAAACCCGTGTATAAAGTCAACATCTGTGCAGGGGTAAAGAAGGCACGGAGTCGGCTTAGCACACCTAATCTCTTGGAAGCAGATTTTTACAAGAGATGCAATATGATCTTCCCAAGATAAGTCCTGTGTGAATGAAACCCCAAGCATGTTCAAGGATGATGCAGGATTGAGCTGGATACTATTAAATATTGCTGGGTACTCCTGTGGAAGATTTTGATGGGTTCATAGATGTAAAAACTGAGTCTTGATGCTTTAAAAACATTATGATTTTTACCCCTGTGAGAAATACGAGCCAAGTCAGACATTAGGTGTGCCATAGCCTCATCCCTTGTTGTTGAAGTAACTGCTGAGATGGACGTTGTGGGAACTGAATGGGAAGGTGAAGGGTGGAATCATCAGCGTACGAGTGGATAGGATTAGATGTACAGCTTAGAAAGTCATTGATGAACAAAAGGAAGAGAGTTGGTGATAGGACAAAGCCCTGAGGAACACCACTGATGATAGATCTAGAAGAAGAACGATGGCCGTCTACAACCGCAGCTATGGAACGACCAGAAAGGAAGCTAGAGATGAAAGCACAGATAGAAAGATAGAAACCGTAAGAGGGTAGTTTGGAAATTAAAGATTTATGCCAGACTCGATCGAAAGCCTTTGAGATGACAAGTGCAATGGCAAAGCTTTCGCCAAAGTCCTGTAGGAGGATGACCAAGCGTGTGAAAGGTAGGTGAGAAGATCGGCAGTGGAGCGTCCCTGACGGAACCCATACTGTCGATCAGAAAGAAAGTTGTGACAGGAGAGATGCTTTAAAATTTTTTTATTAAGAATAGACTCGAAAACTTTTGAGACACAGGATGTTAGAGCAATTGGACGATAGTTAGAGGGTTGGGAATGGTCACCCTTCTTTGGGACTGGCTGAATGAGAGCAAACTTCCAGCAAGAAGGAAAGGTACAAATTTAAAGACAAAGGCTAAAGTGTTTACCTAGGCAGGGTGTATGCAAAGAAGCACAGTTCTTGAGGGCAACAGGAGGACTCCATCAGGCCCATATGCCTTGTTAGTATTGAGGCCAGTGATGGCAGAAAATACATCAGCTGAAGAAATTTTAATGTCAGCCATGAAAAAGTCAGAGGGAGGAAGTGATGGAGGAATTGTCTAGGGTGGAATTGGAGGAGAAAGTCTGAGCGAAGAGATCTGCTTTATCAGTAGAAGAAATGGCTACAAAGCCATCAGCCTAGAAAAGAGGAGGGAAAGATGATGAGGTAAAGCTGTTTGAAAGGTTTTTGACAAGGTGCCAGAAGGAGCAGGAAGAATTCGAGTTGGAGAGTTGAGAGCATTTAGTACAGATGGAACTATTTTTGTGAGAGCGAAGAACAGATTTAGCATGATTCTGGGCAGAAACATAAAAAAGATGTGACTCAGGGGTGGGTTGGCTCTGGTACCTTTTAAAGACCTCCCTTGTTGCAGACAGCATTAAAACAAGCGTGATTAAATCAAGGTTTTCTTGTATTAGTCAAAGGGTATGAGAAAGGAATGTATACTTCCATGCCTGAGAGAATAACCTCCGTAATGAGCATGGACGCTCATATGGTTCCTGCCCATGGAAGCAATAATCATTCCATAGAAAATCAAAGAAATACTGCCTGAGGGCCTCCCAATCCACAGCTCCAAAGTGCCACAGATGACGTTTCTTTGGAGGGTCCACAGGCCGTACTGGAGCGATAGGACAGGTTAAGATAATGAGGTTATGATCGGAGGAGCCCAACGGAGAGAAATGATTAACAGTGTAAGCTGAAGGATTAGTTGTAAGGAAAAGGTCAAGTATGTTGGAGCTCACTCCAAGGCGGTCAGGGATACCGGTACGGTGCTGTACAAGCTGCTCTAGGTCACTAGGGATAGAAAAGATGTAGGCTTGTTCACCAGGTGGATCAGTGAAAGGAGAGGAGAGCCGAAGGTGGTGGTGAACATTGAAATCTCCTAAAACGGAAATTTCAGAGAAAGGAGAAATGGATAGAATGTGTTCCATCGTAGAAGTAAGATAGTCAATGAATTTTTGATAGTCAGGAGAATTAGGAGATAAGTAAACAACGCAGATATATTTAGTCAGAGAATGACAGGACAGCCGAAGCCAGAGAGTAGAGAATTCAGAAGAATCAAGTTCAGGCACACGAGAGCAAGATAGGTCTTTGCGTACATATACACAACGAGGAGTAGACTGTAGCACCAGTCAAGCAGGGTAGTACTCCCAAGGTGGATGGAAAGCTGACGACAGGGAGAGCTGGAGCTCCCATTTCATCAGCCCTTAGGAGTAGTTCCTGACCATCTCTCTTTGCTGAACATTTTCAGTGTTTCAGTAACACAGAGAGTAGGCCAACATGCTCTCCAATACAAGTTTCTCTAACTGTCAACACCTATCTACATGCACAGTACACACCACTTCGTTTTCAAAATTTAAAAGAAAAAAGGAATATGGTGCATATGGTGCACCCATACAATGCCTCGGAGTCCCCCCCCACAAATGCCCCCATCATCTGCCCCTCTCTCAGTGACGACTCTTTGAGCTGCCTGGATCCACTGTCTGATTCACTTCATTTCTGCAACATTCGCGGCCTTTCCAGTAACTTTCCCTCTGTTGAACATCACCTCTCCTCCTCTAAACCTCACATTCTCTTCATTACTGAGACTCAGCTGTCTGAGGCAACTAACAGTAAACCCTTTTCTGTATCCTCCTACTTTCTCTATACTCATTTCAAAGCCAAAGGTGAAGGGATCGTTGGGAAGGTTCTGCTCCCAGGCCGAAGTAGCTGCTGCTGCTGGGGTTCCCAGCACCAAGCACAGGCTTTCCCTCCCCCCTTCCACATTAACCGAAGTGGATGGGCAACTGCCAAATTTTTGCAATTTGCTGACTATTTTGTAGCCATTCTCAGTGTTACTGTTGATGATCCTTTACTGCTAAATATAAAATGAAGTTATGGGCATCTCCACTTGAAAATGTAGATTTATGATCAGGCAAACAAGCACAGTAATGAAGAAGCGCACTATTCCACATGCCTGATATTAATACATGCTTTGAAGTTATGAATCTCATTTAAAAAAGTACTGCACAAATAACAGTTTAGGACTTTAGACCCTCTTGCCAAAGCATGGTGGGTCACATACTTTACTCGTTTTTACCTGCGGTGATAGCCAGCAAGGCAGTGAGTTCTTGGTTCTTGGTGTTGTGTTAGGGCTTTCACTTCCACGGGAGTTGGAGGAGTCCGTCCTGTGGCTTATGGAGCAGATGTCTTAGCTAGATGCAAAGCAGTTGCCTAGACTTCCGTAAGAAGACGTACACCTGGCGAATAACTTCATGTCTTAGGAGATGGCTCAGACCCATACCTTCAAAGAGTACTGGCAGGATGAAGTCTCGTACACCTATGACAGAGAGACGATCCCTCAATTCTGTGTGCATGGAGAGGAATCGTGGACAGTGCAGCAAAAAGTGAGGTATTGTTTCCTCTTGGTCTCCGCACCACTGACAGTATGGGTCTGGGACAAGGCGTTGGCGGTGGAGATGGGACGCCAGGCCGATGTGTCCAGTGCGAAGTCTGGTGAGTGACACATCCAACACATGAGAGGTTACATGGGTCCAAGGATGACAAGATGAGTCCGTGTAGTAAACCTCCAGGGTGGAGGAGGGGAGATCTGCCAAATCCGAGTCCCAGGCCTTCCCACTAGCAACTGCCAGGAACCTGCTACAGGTTGCCTCAGGTCACTGACCAGCATTCTTCTTCTTCTGGAGGATTTGTTAAAAGGAGACCTTTGGAAACATAAAAGTGGTACTATATAAGGTGAGTTGACATGGAGAAGCCAAATCTCCCATGAGCTGACACATGAGGTAGCGCCATCTAGCGACAACTTCAGTAAACGTGCTTAATTTAAGCCTACTGAGGCTTCGCCGCAGGTCCCAGAAGCGATTATACTCATGTTTCTTTTTGCTCAGATTGGCGTCTTTTGACTGTTTTTAACGATATGTTCGTGAAATCTGAGGAAACCCACTTAAATAACACCAGTTACTCCTCCATAAACTTTCCGCTTGGGATGGGATGAGAGTTAGAGTTTTGTAGCCTTCCCGTTACTACATTCCACACTATGCTCACAAATCGTTTGTAGTTGGAGGAATGTAGTAATGGTTATAGAACTCTGAACCCCTTCCCCTCTTAAATGCTTTTTTGTTGTTGCCGTTGTTGTTTCTGTGCTTTATTCATCTTTTGTTTTTGCACTTTTTCCATCCCAACATCTAAATAATTGTAGAAAAAGGAATATATTTTCTACTTTATGATCCCTTATACAAGCTGGCTACCAAATTCACATTAGGTATACCATAAAACGACAGTGAAACGAATGATATCGCTCCAGCGATAACAGATACAATATACAAAGTCCGTAGAGTTCATTTACTCTGAGAATAGATCTAAATGCTAAGTAATTTTTTTTTCGGATGTAACTCGCGCACTGCATCTCGAATGCTGATAATGAAAATAAACATCCCCGGTTGTAGAGAAGCAGTATGGTGAATAATACGCCTAAGTTATAACTGAAGATGAAAGAAACAACGAAAAAAGAAAGATGAGAATCAAAGTAACTATTTTTGTGACACTCTTTTACTGATCCAAGTAAAGTTTGCGGAATTCTGCGAATAGCTTTCCACTTGGAAACAGCGGAGGTCTTTTCGTCCGTATGCTCAAAGCTTGGCTTTCCCAGTATCTTGGTGTGTACGCCTCTATATCTTATGTACGAGACCCCATTTTGAACCTGTGCCATCCTTGCATAGTAATCCCTGCGACCGATTACTGATATGATGGATTAATAAGTGGGAGATGAAACAAATCAATTATAAAGTAAATTCTCAAACCATCACAGCATTTTTGCAGAAAACAAAAATTGCAAGAACATTCACGCAAGGTGATGACTGCCTAGTAATACCCTAGTAATACTAAGTGAGGTTGCTGTGCGTAGTCAGTAACCTTTCAACTTTCATACGAGTACATACTCATCGAAATGGGAGATATCTAATTTCCGTAACACAAGCGTGGAACACAAGAAACAACGCTATCTTTACCATCTAATGGGAACACTGAGTCTACAGAACACCAGGAGGTAGGAAGACAAGATCATTATCAGTTAATAAGACTGAGAATGGGTGAGGGTTTAGAGTGCCATGAACAGTGTCTCATTCCAACAACAGCTTCAGCACTGGCATCAAGCCACCTCATACTCAAACTAACCACACTTACCTATACTTAATGTAGTTTTTAATATTTTCCTTAGCCAGCACATCATACAGTTATTTCAAGTGTTATTTAACACTTACTGTAGTCTAAACTCAAGTGTGGATTGTCTGTGATCATATCCGTGATATATATATATTTTTTATTTTGCCACTAGTAAGGGAATACTTCAGGAAGTTCCTGTATTCTGGTAGTGGTAGTGTGACTGCAATTTTTTGTTGGTCATTATCGAAGCCAATATCTAGTAAGGGTTTAACTATTGCAAGATATGTGTGTACGTCATACTGGTCAGGGTCAAACTTGGGTAACTGAACGTGCGGTTTAGTTGCCATTTTTCCAAATATTTCCTATTTACCTCTCTTCTACGCTCGGATCTAGAACCACCGCTGGCCACCAGTGTAATGCTGAGTTGAATTTGGCTCGACTTCTCGTCCCAATTCAACTCAACGCGGAGCGGGGTCCTCTTTCGAGACCGGAGCTAGTGCAATGAAGAGAGGTAGGACATAAAAACCTTCGGCAACACCATACACGTGTATTACTTCAGTCAGACACAGGACACTTCAGTAGACATTACATCACAATATAGAGCAATACAAAAACCTTATCTAAAATATTGTGTATCTCACAGGATACTAGCTTTCTGGATACTAATGACAATACAACAAATCTTAGTACTAGGAGTGCAGTAAATACCCGTGCGCGCGGAGCGCGTGAGGGGAGAGGGGGGGGGGTTTGTGATCCACCTGGAGGAGGTAGGGGAGACACGGAGAGTGACTTGAAACGGCGAGGAGGAAGTTATGGTAATATTTAAGGATGCCCGATATTAGCAAGGGAGTTTAGGTGTTTTCTGTTGGCGAAGATTCTTTGACAATCAACTCTGGTTCTTATTTTGACTTTAAGAGCGGGAGTGAGGAATGGAGAGAGTTTTTAGGAATAGCGTGCGGAGCAGGGGAATATCGTTATTACTCGCCGTCCTTGTTGTTTTGGTGACACTAGGTTTCTGTCGGCACAACTTATGCGTTACACATCTCCCCGATATGTTATGTAAACTCTCGCTTCCCAACGCGTAACAAAGTCGGAACACTCGTAAATACTATTCCATTATATTACTCAGAGCTTAGCCAATAACACTCCAATAATATTTTAGTCTTTCTTCGGGCTCTAGAGATATGTCCTTAGAAAACTTCGGGATGACACTCGCACGTATTTTCACTTGAGGTCTCAACCCACATTCTCGTCCTTCAACGGGGTATTATGTCCTGGTTTACCCCAATGGAGATTACATGGAATTACTGCACCATACTTATTCTAAGAGAAAAGGAGTCACACTTAACCTACTTCACGATTGTTACAGAATCACTCGTATTTCCTCATGAAGAGAAACACGGACACATCATTGGTGATCCGGTCGGACTGAGGGCGTCGTCAGGGTGGGGCGAGCCGAGAGGGCACGGGGCGACTCGCGAGGGCGTCCTCTCACGTCCGGGGGTTTCCGGACTGGGCTCCGGTGTAAGGCCCTTAGGACTGGGGCCGAAGAGGTCTAGGAACCTCTGGGTCAGGTCCCGGCGTCGCGGGGGCGTGGTGAGGTCTCGCCCGGGTGTCCTAGGGCGGGTCGGAAGAGGCGACGGACTGCGGTCTCCCACGAGCAGGGGTGCCGTCAGGGGAGGACTGCGGCAGCGGCTGTCACGGGGGCCCGACAGGTGGGTCTTCTCAAGGGCCACGCGTATGGAACAGAGGCCAGGAGAAACAGGGAGGCTCTCCGAGAATTTCCGGAGCGAGGCCCCTGGAGTTCAACCTCCGGTCGTGGAGACGTCTTTCTCCTCACTATACCCTGGGAGCGACCATCGATCGTCTCTACCGGAGTGCTGAGGGAGCGACCATTGATCGTCTCTACCTGATTTTTAGGGGAGCGACCATTGATCGTCTCTACCTGATTTTTAGGGGAGCGACCATTGATCGTCTCTACCGGAGTGCTGAGGGAGCGACCGTTGATCGTCTCTACCTGAGCTTTCAGGGAGCGACCATTGATCGTCTCTACCTGATCTTTAGGGGAGCGACCATAGATCGTCTCTACCTGGTTTTTAGGGGAGCGACCATTGATCGTCTCTACCGGAGTGCTGAGGGAGCGACCGTTGATCGTCTCTACCTTGTTTTTAGGGGAGCGACCATTGATCGTCTCTACCTTGTTTTTAGGGGAGCGACCATTGATCGTCTCTACCTTGTTTTTAGGGGAGCGACCATTGATCGTCTCTACCGGAGTGCTGAGGGAGCGACCGTTGATCGTCTCTACCTGAGCTTTCAGGGAGCGACCATTGATCGTCTCTACCTGATTTTTATGGGAGCGACCATAGATCATCTCTACCGGGTTTTTAGGGGAGCGACCATAGATCGTCTCTACCTTAGCACTACCAGAGCGACCATAGATCGTCTCTACCTTAGGGGCGCTGCCTGGAGTATAGTTTCTGACTCCACCCCTAGCTAACTCGGTGATTCCGCCACGCGAAGGTAGTGTCTTTCGCCTACGGTGGCGGCGGCGTGGTGGTTGAATGTCACAGGGGCGCACGGCCCGGGCTGACATGCGTCGTTGTTGCCCGGAATGGTGGTGGCTAGTGGCGGCTACCCCGTGGGGTCCGAGTGGGGGTGTCGGCATTCTCGTGGGTGAACTCCGTTGTTTCTGGTTCGCCTCGTTGTCGGGGATACTATGGTGTTCTCTGGAATTTTCTGGAGTACCGTATGTGTGTCCGTTAAAGCCACGCATTTCACCACCGTGTTCTTGAAAAAAGTCACGTCCCTGTGGCTGGAGGTGGAACGCTAGAGTGTTGGAGGTGGTGTAAACGGGCTGGAGGTGTCGGAGTGTGTTCTGCCAGGCGACAGTGTAGGAATTTTCCTCCTGTGCTTGGTCATAGGTGAGGAAGAGGGCTGAGGGGGCGGTGGTCGACTGGAGGATATTTAACAGGTGGTGTGGCCCACGGAGTCGGTGGTTCTTGGTAAGGGTAGGGGCCCATACGGCCCGCTTAATTCTCATGTTGCTTGGTGTGGCTGTCGGTGTGGTTGGAGGTTGAATGCTGGATAGAGTGGGTGAAGGCCGGGTTTTATGTAGCGGTAATGCGGCGTTGAGTCTCTGGGGAGTACAGGTAGGAGGGATTTGGGCCTGATGTAGCTTGACGGTGTGTGTGTATCGGGTGGGTGGGCATAAGAGTCGGCCGGAGGGGGTGGTGGTGGTGGTTCTAAGGGTGGGTGTGGGTGGGGAATCAGGCTTGTGGGGTGGGCGGGGTCGGTTAGCGCGGGCCGTCGCGCGCGTTGGGGACGCGGAAGAAGGTGAGAACGTCGGAGTGGGCGTGCGTAGGTGTGGAGGGGAGAGGGCGGTGGTAGTGGGTTGTCCTGCGGGGGTGGCGGGGTGGGCGGGGCACGTGGGCTTGGGTGGAAAGGGTGAGGCGGCGGAGGGAAGGGGTGAGGGTGAGCGAGGTGTGGCGGGTGAGATGTCAGGTGTGATGCAGGTGGTGGAGGCGGTGGAGGCTGAGGTGGTAGGGGAGGTGGAGGGGGATGGCGAGGAGGAACCATCGCACTCGTATGTGGAAGTGACAGGCGGTGCGGGAGCAAGGGGGGGTTGGGGTTGTGAGGTCGGTAGTGGTGGTGAGGTGGCAGGAGAGTTGGCCTGGAGGGTAGGTGGCGAGGAGGGAGTGCGATCTTGTGGTGCCATCCCGGTGTTTGGTGGTGGAGTGGTCTGGGCAGTAGCAGGGCTCTGTGCTAGTGGTGTGGGGTGGGCGGTGGGTACGAAGCTTGGGGATGGTGCGGGTGTGGGGGCGATGGCGGACAGTGTGCGGTGCTGAACCCGTGGTGGCCTGGCAGGGGCTGTGGAGTGGGATGTGGCAGGTGGGGTGTGCCGTCGGAGCCGAGGAACGGTGGGGTGAAGTGTAGAGGGAGAGAGAGACGGTGGTGGTGGGGAGGTGCGGTCTCACGGGGTTGTTTGAATGCTCGGGGATGAGGAGGAGGGTGTGACAGGGAAGGTGAATGAGTTAACTTTGTGGGCGGGGAAAGCGAACGGTGGTGAAGTGATGGCGGTGAGTGGCGCGGGGTGGGAGGTGGAAGGCAGTAGACGGGGGGAGGTGGTTTTAGGAAGTAGGTTAGGGGAGGATGTGGAGAGGGTCCTAGGAGGCCTGTGAAGAGGGAGGCCGGTTTTGTGTTGCGGGAGCATAGTGGTGTGTGGGGTGGGAAGATTAGAACTAGGGGCAGGAACAGGGGAAGGTAGAACAGAAGAGATAGTGAGAGGGGGGGAAAAGGAAAGATAACGTTCTCCCCTCTCGTAGACTGGGGGAGAGGTGAGGTGGCTCCCGCCATTACGGTGGGATGCAGGGGCAGGGGGGCACTTTTTGTTTTTCCCTTTTTGTTTTTTCTTCCCCTGGGGCTTAGGGGAATTTGCGTAAGGTGGGGAGGTTTGTAAGCACCCTCGTGTCATTTGGCTGCACTGGGCAGCTTCTAGCTGCTCACGGATGTCGTGGATCGGACATCCGTGGTAGCATGGAGAAAATTCCCACGGGTTGATGGTGATGGGGTCAACGGGGAATTGATTTATTTCGCCGATGCGTTGAGGGGTGGCATGGACGGCTAAAAGGCGCCTCATTAAACTGATATCTCTATCCATGTCTCCTGTTGGAGCATGGATAGTGAAGTGTTGTCTTACAACACTTGGGAGTACTCTGAGCAGAGTATTAAATGTGTGTTGATCCCGGGTTTCTTCATCTGCCTCCGGGTAGGCAGCAGTAACCAGGCGTCTTGCCTGTAACAGGGTATTATCTAAATCCCCGTCATAAGTAAAGCTATCCAATTTGGATAGAGCCACCACTTTCCCTAGTGATGGGGTGATGGCTTGGACCGCGAACTTGGTAAAGTTCTGCCAGGTGAGTTCTGGGACAATTTTTGGCGCAATATTCGCTGCGGCTTTACCCAGTAGTGGTAGTGTGACTGCAATTTTTTGTTGGTCATTATCGAAGCCAATATCTAGTAAGGGTTTAACTATTGCAAGATATGTGTGTACGTCATACTGGTCAGGGTCAAACTAGGGTAACTGAACGTGCGGTTTAGTTGCCATTTTTCCAAATATTTCCTATTTACCTCTCTTCTACGCTCGGATCTAGAACCACCGCTGGCCACCAGTGTAATGCTGAGTTGAATTTGGCTCGACTTCTCGTCCCAATTCAACTCAACGCGGAGCGGGGTCCTCTTTCGAGACCGGAGCTAGTGCAATGAAGAGAGGTAGGACATAAAAACCTTCGGCAACACCATACACGTGTATTACTTCAGTCAGACACAGGACACTTCAGTAGACATTACATCACAATATAGAGCAATACAAAAACCTTATCTAAAATATTGTGTATCTCACAGGATACTAGCTTTCTGGATACTAATGACAATACAACAAATCTTAGTACTAGGAGTGCAGTAAATACCCGTGCGCGCGGAGCGCGTGAGGGGAGAGGGGGGGGGTTTGTGATCCACCTGGAGGAGGTAGGGGAGACACGGAGAGTGACTTGAAATGGCGAGGAGGAAGTTATGGTAATATTTAAGGATGCCTGATATTAGCAAGGGAGTTTAGGTGTTTTCTGTTGGCGAAGATTCTTTGACAATCAACTCTGGTTCTTATTTTGACTTTAAGAGCGGGAGTGAGGAATGGAGAGAGTTTTTAGGAATAGCGTGCGGAGCAGGGGAATATCGTTATTACTCGCCGTCCTTGTTGTTTTGGTGACACTAGGTTTCTGTCGGCACAACTTATGCGTTACACATCTCCCCGATATGTTATGTAAACTCTCGCTTCCCAACGCGTAACAAAGTCGGAACACTCGTAAATACTATTCCACTATATTACTCAGAGCTTAGCCAATAACACTCCAATAATGGTTTAGTCTTTCTTCGGGCTCTAGAGATATGTCCTTAGAAAACTTCGGGATGACACTCGCACGTATTTTCACTTGAGGTCTCAACCCACATTCTCGTCCTTCAACGGGGTATTATGTCCTGGTTTACCCCAATGGAGATTACATGGAATTACTGCACCATACTTATTCTAAAAGAAAAGGAGTCACACTTAACCTACTTCACGATTGTTACAGGATCACTCGTATTTCCTCATGAAGAGAAACACGAACACATCATTGGTGATCCGGTCGGACTGAGGGCGTCGTCAGGGTGGGGCGAGCCGAGAGGGCACGGGGCGACTCGCGAGGGCGTCCTCTCACGTCCGGGGGTTTCCGGACTGGGCTCCGGTGTAAGGCCCTTAGGACTGGGGCCGAAGAGGTCTAGGAACCTCTGGGTCAGGTCCCGGCGTCGCGGGGGCGTGGTGAGGTCTCGCCCGGGTGTCCTAGGGCGGGCCGGAAGAGGCGACGGACTGCGGTCTCCCATGAGCAGGGGCGCCGTCAGGGGAGGACTGCGGCAGCGGCTGTCACGGGGGCCCGACAGGTGGGTCTTCTCAAGGGCCACACGTAGGGAACAGAGGCCGGGGGAAACAGGGAGGTCTCTCCGAGAATTTCTGGAGCGAGGCCCCTGGAGTTCAACCTCCGGTCGTGGAGACGTCTTTCTCCTCACTATACCCTGGGAGCGACCATCGATCGTCTCTACCGGAGTGCTGAGGGAGCGACCATTGATCGTCTCTACCTGAGCTTTAGGGGAGCGACCATTGATCGTCTCTACCTGATTTTTAGGGGAGCGACCATTGATCATCTCTACCGGAGTGCTGAGGGAGCGACCGTTGATCGTCTCTACCTGAGCTTTCAGGGAGCGACCATTGATCGTCTCTACCTGATCTTTAGGGGAGCGACCATAGATCGTCTCTACCTGGTTTTTAGGGGAGCGACCATTGATCGTCTCTACCGGAGTGCTGAGGGAGCGACCGTTGATCGTCTCTACCTTGTTTTTAGGGGAGCGACCATTGATCGTCTCTACCTTGTTTTTAGGGGAGCGACCATTGATCGTCTCTACCGGAGTGCTGAGGGAGCGACCGTTGATCGTCTCTACCTGAGCTTTCAGGGAGCGACCATTGATCTTCTCTACCTGATTTTTATGGGAGCGACCATAGATCGTCTCTACCGGGTTTTTATGGGAGCGACCATAGATCATCTCTACCTTAGCACTACCAGAGCGACCATAGATCGTCTCTACCTTAGGGGCGCTGCCTGGAGTATAGTTTCTGACTCCACCCCTAGCTAACTCGGTGATTCCGCCACGCGAAGGTAGTGTCTTTCGCCTACGGTGGCGGCGGCGTGGTGGTTGAATGTCACAGGGGCGCACGGCCCGGGCTGACATGCGTCGTTGTTGCCCGGAATGGTGGTGGCTAGTGGCGGCTACCCCGTGGGGTCCGAGTGGGGGTGTCGGCATTCTCGTGGGCGAACTCCGTAGTTTCTGATTCGCCTCGTTGTCTGGGATACTATGGTATTCACCGGAATATTCTGGAGTACCGTATGTGTGTCTGTTAAAGCCATGCATTTCACTAAGGTTATGAAATTAAACCACATCGATGAAGCATTTTCTCTGGACGGTCAAGCTCCATCATTTTTTCCTATAAAAACAAGAAACCACATAAGTAGGTGTTCGACCTCCACCAATACCTCAGATGATCTAAGTTCCAGTTTAAGCTCTATATCATCATCCAAGAATAGCTCAGATTCTGAAGGTGAAGAGGCAGAGAATAGAGAAGACCAAAGGCAACAGACGGATTCACTACGTCATTTCCTCCGCAGAAATGCCATTTTATGGAGGACATAAGATCTAAATCAAAAGAATATATGAGCATATCCGCAGTACACAAGAATGATCATTCAAAAAAGCATGTGGCACAATCCAGAGCACTGCGGGACTTTCCTTAATAGTGTATCGAGCTATAGTAGAAGTTCAGCAAATTTTATATGGAACAGCTTACAGAGCTGCAGCAATATACCGGATGACGAAGACCCCCAGCCTACTAAATGAGGTTCTATTTGGCAATCTGTCGCGTTGCAATAGTGCACCGAGTTCAGTAACATATTACACACAAAGAACTAGATAGCCCACAATGTTTATCATTTTAGATCCCTCGGTCATTCCTTCAAAAGTCTGCAAAGAAAGCAGTCTCCAGGTTTCCTATATAGTAGTAAGAGCTGTACTCCGATATACTTCAAAGGAACCTTTTCTCATCGGAGAGAAGGCAAGCTATGTCTACCGACTTCAGACTCTTCAGGAAACATACAGTAATTCTGAGAACTTCAGACCTCATTGATTGAATCGCCATCAATACTCACACAAAGATTAGACACAGCCCTTGAGGTCACATGTCATTTACACTTCTGTATTAACCTACTAACCACATCACACCAGTAACTATATTAATTCAGTCCGTCAGAAGGCATATACCGTATTTCCTGCAGACAAACCCATAGTCAAACATACTCAGTTCTCAGATAATACGCGTCATTTGCATACAATAACCCCACTCAGAAACTCTAATTATTTTAAACCAAGTTTTCAGGCAATAGGTAATCATTTAGCCAGGTGAGATTCCCTATTGTTCCTTCTGCCTGCGGGTGACTTTACTCTTCTGTCTTTCATTCCTTCATTCTTTCCTCTTCCTTCTGCCTATGGGTGACTCTACACTGAGTGACAAGCCAAATGGTTTCCTGTACACCAGGAAACTATGTACTACGCTGGGTGGTAACCATATCACCAAATTTTGGCGCCTGGTGGTTTAGTGGGTAGTTATTGTGCTCCAATCGGATTAAGCCGGTGAAGGTTTATATCCAAGGGATGGTTGGGGTTTATTGCTTACGTAATGCCACTCAGGGATGAGTGAGGTTGGTCACTCTCATCTTAAATGTCAGGACCAACTGCCTAGCCCAGGGCTCCTACGCTCCTCATGGGACAACGTAGGATTGGATGATGAATGATGAATGAATGAGATTCCCTATTGCAGGTATGCCTTACATTTCATAAACTCCAATTATTCTTTATGCACCGCTGCTATCTGTTACAGTTGCATTTCTCTGCACGATAGCCACTATTTTAGCTTGTAAGTAATAAAACTTTAAGTGTGTTTTCCAGTTTTAACACTGGCAAATTCTTACGACGTTTCTGAAACATAAACAATACAAAAAGGAACACTCAGAGAGTGCAGTACCCGCACCAGCCGACTGGTACATGGTCCAAATAATTCACTGTACCTGTGACCTCAACCTTTGACTAATTGGTCTCAGTATTGAAGTGCTTTCATTTAAAATGTCCCTTACCCCTTCCACCAGGCTTAATCCACAAAGGACCAATGGTGTTTGAGTTGATTTAAACATATGACTTTTCCTTGTAACCCTGATTTTTTACTGATTATTCTAAAAATCGAATCTCTTTCTCCTCGCTTATCCAGAACCCTTCCACAAAGCATTGCTGGTTGAATAAAAATTTTAGGTTAACCATACCGTGTGACCATGGCCGTAGACGTTTTGTTCTCTAAAGTCCTTTATGAACCCTTTGGCTAGTCCTCAACATTTCCAGCAGGTTCGACCCGAATCAGATCAAAACTGTGTTAGTCATTTTCTCACACAGACACACGGGATGAACTTTGGCTCTGCAATGTGGCTTTGACATTTGACTGTTCTCAAAATTATGTCACTGTTATTGCTGTACCCTCAAACCCTTCCACCAAATGTGGTCTAGAGTAGATGCAGGCTGATAAGATTGACCTTGCCAAGTCCAATTCAGACCTAGCCACGAGACTTTCTCCTTTATCCTAGTGTTCTCAAATAAAATAGGTCACCCCTTGACTCACCATCAAAACTTCCACCAAGTTTGATTAGAATCGGATAAAATGTGTATATCTTTCACACACACACACACACACACACACACACACACACACACACACACACACACACATATCAAAACTTACAAACATACTACTTGCTCTCGCTTCGGTAGCACGAGTGTAAGAAGAAGAAAGATTCGTGTGTGTGTGTGTGTGTGTGTGTGTCTGTATGTGTGTGTGTGTGTGTGTGTGTGTGTGTGTGTGTGTGTGTGTGTGTGTGTGTGTGTGTGTGTGTGTGTGTGTGTGTGTGTGTGTGTGTGTGTGTGTGTGTGTGTGTCTGCATGTGTGTGTGTGTGTGTGTGTGTGTGTGTGTGTGTGTGTGTGTGTGTGTGTGTGTGTGTGTCTGTGTGTGTCTGTGTGTGTGTGTCTGTGTCTGTATGTGTGTGTGTGTGTGTGTGTGTGTGTGTGTGTGTGTGTGTGTGTGTGTGTGTGTGTGTGTGTGTGTGTGTGCTCATTTTCAGTTTGAAATTGTATTTTTTTATCACAAGACTGTTGAATGTAACAATAACCATCGTAACTGAGCATAGGATCTCCCTCCACTCCCATCACAGAGCCTCCTAGGGTTGGTGTTGCTAACCATCTACCACCCACAGCTATGAAAACACCATCAAATTAAAGCGACACAGCAAGACTCGCCTCCCTCGGAGACTCAAAAGGACCGGGTTCCTTAATAGGCCGTGAGTACCTGGCCAGATGAGGAAGTAAAAGATGATATGGGAGGGGGTGCTGCTGTGGCCTGTGGGCAGGGTAGGTAATAGTGTAGGAGCCACACCGAGACCCACCATATGCGGAACTACAATAAGGTAAATATACTCGAGAAAAAAAATAAAAATAATTCCAACGAAACGAACATTTATGTACCTACCATAATTCTAAACAACATAAAGTCCGCATACAAAAACTTCATTGAATGAATTCGATATATACTCTGATATTAGTCTACAAGCATGATAATTATGTACATAACTATCAGTAACTTTAAATATTTTATAGTAAGATCTATATGGACATTAAATACCTTAAATCTTTTATCCTACCTTGAGTCTGCTAAGACTTGTTGCATTGATTTGTCTCTCACTATGCAGTAATTGACTCTGCGTAAATAAACCGACACACACACACATACACACACGCAACACACACACACACACACACACACACACACACACACACACACACACACACACACACACACACACACACACACACACACACACACACACACACACACACACACACACACACACACACACACACACACACACACACACAAGACACAATAGTGAAAGGGCGTATAATTATTACAAACAGGCAAGAAACGACTATACAAGAATAAGGAGGGAAGCCCAGAAACAGTTTGAGGAGGATACAATAAATAAAAGTAGTGATCAACCAAAGCTATTTTACAGCTATATCAGGAGCAAAACTAAAGTAAAAGATATAATACAATCCATTACGGACGAGGGAATCACTTATACACAAGAGAAAGATATTTGTGAAGCACTAAATAAGAATTTCCAATTAGTTTTTACAGAAGAAAAAAATTTTGAGAGGGACTATGTGGAACACACATGTCCACACATACTACCAGATATACAAATAGCAGAAAAAGTAATACAGGAGGAGTTAAGTAGATTAGACAGAGGAAAAGCAAGTGGTCCTGATGAAATTTGATGTTGGGTATTACGAGAATGTGCAAAGGAGTTAAGTAAACCATTATTTTTAATTTTCAAGAAATCCTTGAGTCAAGGTAAACTACCTGATATTTGGAAAAAAGCAAATATTGTCCCCTTATTCAAGAAAGGAAATAGACAAAATCCACTCAACTACCGACCAGTATCACTGACCAGTGTTGTAAGCAAGGTATTAGAAAAACTTATAAGAAAAGCTTGGGTAAATCATCTAGAAGAACACAGTATGATAACAGAAAGACAGTTTGGTTTCAGAAAAGGAAAATCATGTGTTACTAATCTGTTGAGCTACTATGACAGAGTAACAAACACAATACAGGAAAGGGAAGGATGGGTGGACAGTATCTATTTAGATTTCAAGAAAGCTTTTGACACAGTACCACACCAAAGACTTTTATGGAAACTGTACCATCAAGGAGGAATTCGAGGCAAACTGTTTTGTTGGATGCAAGACTTTCTCATAAAAAGAGAAATGAGGACAGTACTAAGAGGAAACTACTCATCATGGAAAGAAGTGACTAGTGGAGTACCACAGGGTTCAGTGCTGGCACCAATCATGTTTTTAGTGTATATAAATGATATAAACAGTAACACTGGAAATGAGAGCTATCTGCATATGTTTGCAGATGATGCAAAAATACAAAGGAGAATTACTAACACAGACTCTTGTAAAGAGTTACAAGAAGAATTAAATAAACTTCATGAATGGAGTAGTACATGGCAAATGGAATTCAATGTGGACAAGTGTCATGTAATCAAGTTTGGTAAAAGTGGAAAAAGACCTGATTGGGATTATACGTTAGGAAATAAAACCCTACACACATCAGAAAGAGAGAAGGACCTAGGTGTGATTATCAATAACAGACTATCTCCTGCTGACCACATCAGTGAGAAGGTATGGAACATGTATACACTGCTTGCAAATATGAGAATAGCATTCACATACATAAATGAAGACATGTTAAGAAGGATAATAACATCATTCATCAGACCAACCCTGGAGTATGCATCAGTAGTCTGGAGTCCTCATCTCAAAAAACACATAGACAAGATTGAAAAAGTTCAAAGGGCCGCTACAAGATGGATACCAAGCTTAAGGGATCTAAGCTACGAAGAAAGGCTAAATAAACTGAATCTACCAACACTACAGGAGAGAAGGAAAAGAGGTGACATGATAATGCTATATAAATGCATATCAGGGAAGGAGAAAATAGACATAAATGATTACTTAACATATGGGGAAGCATCAGCAAGAGGACACTGCAAAAAACTGCATAAGAAGAGAGGTGATAAAGACGTGAGGAAATTCAGTTTCCCAAACAGAGCAATTGATCAGTGGAATGCACTACCGAATGAAATAGTCTGTGCCAAAACAATTCACAAATTTAAGGATATGTACGATAAATATGGTTTAAGACACGGGACAGTACGAGCTTAACTCATTCCTGTAAAGATACACTTAGGTAAGAACAATTAGGTAAGGTAAGAACACACACACACACACACACACACACACACACACACACACACACACACACACACACACACACACACACACACACACACACACACACACACACACACACACGCGAGCCTTATTGGGCTGCTCAGCATTTGCCTAAATTACAGCTGTCTCTGAAAACACTTACCCAAATAAAAGCCGTTTCTGAACAGCTACTCCCCCTACCACCACAGCTACCACTACCACCACCACAATGACAATTTCCACCAATACCACCACCACTATCATTATCACAACTACTATCAACACCACCACCACCACCACGACAGCTACAACCACAACCATCCACACCACAGCTACTTCCACGACCATCACCACCACACCAACGGCTATCACCACCACCAGCACCACCACAGCTACCACTGCCATCACCACCATCACAATCACTGTCGCCATCACAGCTATTACCATCTCCACCACCATCATCATCACAGCTACCACCACCACCACCGCCACAACTACCACTATTTTCTGCTAAATAAAAAAGTCTCTTCATGGCATTAATGAAGTAATAGACAGCCGAATGTCCATGCACAACCTCCCCCCCCCCTCGTGTGTGTGTGTGTGTGTATATATATATATATATATATATATATATATATATATGTGTGTGTGTGTGTGTGTGTGTGTGTGTGTGTGTGTGTGTGTGTGGTAAAGTGTGCGTTTTCATACACTGAAGAACGAGGGTTCGTGCCCCGTCAAGGTAATAAACTTTGGGAGCGTTCTTCTGGCCACATACTACAAAAAGGTGCCGTGGTTGAACCAGTGTCGCATACTATAAATCATTCTTGCACCCAGTCGGTTTGAGTGGGCCAATTACACTTGGTTCACAGACTACACACACATCCAAAGCAACTCCAACACTATAATTACACTTACAAGCACTTCTCACCCTACATACAATCTCTACAAGACAGCCTAAGCCATTTGGTAGAGATACATTGGCTGTATCGTCTCCACTTCGGTCGGGATAGGCAGGTCCTGCAGTGGACACTCAAACGGGTGATGAGATGAGATGAGATATATATATATATATATATATATATATATATATATATATATACAAGGTCTGTTTAGAAAGTATCAGACCCTAGGCTCTAATAAAAATTAAATAGCTAACCTGTTGCGTTAGGACACTAATCCCCCTCAAAGTAGGCCCCTTCTGACCTGACACACGTAGCCCAGCTTTCTTTCCACTGCCTGAAACATTTTTCAGTGTCGTTTTTTTTTATCTCCAGCGGATGCTTGATTGCATTCGTCATGATCTCTTCTCTCGTCTCAAATCGGGAACCCTTCATAGGAGTTTAGAGCTTGAGGAATAACCAGAAGTCGCTTGAAGCCATGTCTGGTGAGTGGGGAGCATGTCCGACCTGCGGTATAGTGTACTTGGCAAAAAATTTCTGAATCAGTTGAGAACAATAGGCAGGGACATTGTCACGGTGCAGCTTCCAACTTGCCACTTTCCAAAGGTCTGGTCTCTTCCGCTGATCTGCGTCACGATGACGGATAACGCTGAGGTAGTAAAATTTGTTGACAGTCTGCTCTTCTGGTGCATATTCGTGATGCATAACATCACGGTAGTATTTGTGATGCACAACACCATGGTAGTCGAAATAAAAACCATCAACATACATCACACCTTGCTTCAGACCTGTCCTGCTTTTTTTAGCTGACATTTCCACTGTCAAGAGTGAGAGCACTGGAAATGAGTTATTTGAAAGGAAACTGTGGTATTACATGGAGAGACAGACTGACAAATGAGGAAGTGAAGGTGCATTGTGGTGTGGTTGTGGATGTGATAGAAAGCGTTAGGAGAAATACACTGAGGTGGTTTGGATATGTGTAGAGGATGGAGACCGACAGACTAACGAGGAGAGTGTATGTGAATGAAGTATAGAAGGGGAGAGGGAGGGGGAGACAGAGGATGAGATGGAGAGATGGAGTGGAGAGATGGCGTGGAGAGGTATATGAGGGAGGATTGTGAGCTGGGGGGAGGGGAGCGAAATGTCAGGGGACAGGGCGACATGGAGGCGATTTGTTTGTTGCCACCCCTTATGGAATTCTGACTTCTGTCTACGGATGGATAGATAGACTTTTCATTATGCCTCTATGTTTACCGACATCTTGCCATCCGCTGTAATTTTAATGAGTCTTTCTTTATTTCTTTATAATATTCTTTCGTTAGTTTTAGCATTTGCCCCAAGTAATTGTACTCGTCGGCTTCTTCAGGAATTTCTTCACGTATCCTGATGACGCCCTTCGTGTATTTGGATTAGACATTAGTTTTACTCTGGTTCATCTTTAGCCCTAATTTGAGACATTCTTCGTTTAGTTCATTACCATTTTTTGTAATATCTCTGCTGTCTTTGATATTAGGGCAATGTTATGTGCAAATCTTAAATGGTTTTCGTTTTTTCCACCAATGTTTAATCCTTTGTTTTCCCAGTCTACCTTTCTGAAACTACACTCTACTGTACAGTAGGCATGCTGTAAATAATTTTGGTGAAATTGTATCTGCCTGACACAAGCCCTTCTCAGTCTTAATTTTTTCCGAGTCTTTATTTACTTTAACTGTAGCAGTTCCTTCATTATACATGTTTTCGAGCAGTTTCGCAATGTTCTCAATATTCTTCCTTCCCGGAATTGAGTAAATGTGGATAACACTATTTTCACCGATACTCCATCATGTGGCCTTAGATCAGAATACCTTCCGCTAGTGGAAGTTTGGTTCAAATGTCTTGAAAAAAAAAATTACTCTGCATCGTCCTTATGCTAGCTGTTCGCCATTCGGCCAGGGCTGGCTGCGAGTGCGTCTTGGCTGTGTGTGCTTGTGTGTGCGTGTGTTGGTTGCGGCCAATGAGAATGTAGCCGGGCCTTTAGCCTCACTTACTGATTGGCTGGCCGTACATGGTGGTGTTTTCGGCTGGAGTTTTTGCTGTGACATCCGTCAGTCCCTACTGTTGTGCAGTGGTCGTAGCACGCAGGAAGGAATTCTTGCTGTTTTACAGCCATCTTTTGCAACTTTTACAAAGCTTCATGTGTCATTACTGGGAACATTGTCACGTCGTGCTGCTTATAGTGATGAAAGTGTTCCTGGGTGCTCAGAAACTGGTGGAGATTTTTTGGGTCTACCTGTATGACCTTTTGGGGTCATATTGTTTAATGGTATTTAAAATGCAGTACAATATCACCGAGGGCAACCCAACACCCCCAGAAAGAGCCCACAGAGGAGCATATACAGCTCGCCTGGACTCCGGACGACAGGGACATAAGTCCGCCCAGGCATGCGCCTCTATGACCCAGAGCTCGCCTGCTGCCACCATAGCAGGAATAAGAGACTACCTTCCGGGTTAGCCGACCACCGACAACCATGGGGTGGAGCTATTACTCTAGCTCCAGTCAGTACCCCTGAGATGGCTGGTAGCTACTCAACCCTCCTACAGGAGACAGCCTGCAGCCGCTCTGGAGGTAACAAGGAGACGGCCAGTAGCCGCTTCCACCTTCGTCAGGAGACAGCCAGAAGCCGCTCTGAAGGTGCCCTAAACGAGACGGCCAGTAGCCGTTCGACCCTCCTACAGGACATGGCCTGCAGCCGCTCCGAAGGTAATGAGGAGATGGCCAGTAGGCGCTCTGAAGGTGCCCCTCAAGTGACGGCATGTAGCCGCTTGACCCTCCTATAAGAGTCAGGCTGCAGTCGCTCCGGAGGTAATGAGGAAACAGCTGGTAGCTGCTCCCGCCTTCGTCAGGAGACAGCCAGTAGCTGCTCCCGCCTTCATCAGGAGACAGCCGGTAGCCGCTCAGAAGGTGTCCTTGAGTCGGCCTACACTATAGCCAATCCCTTCCCCAGGCCACGGCCAGTAGCCAGGCCTTAGCGACGGCCGGTAGCCACACCCCTAGAAGGCCACGGCCAGTAGCCGGGCCCTACAGCAGGAGACGGCTGGTAGCCGCTCCTCTGTCAGGTGCTGACTCCTGTCCACGAAACTACAACCCGGAGGGAGACCCCAGCCTGGAGGAGTATTGGAGAGGCCCTGTAACCACCACTGGGCTTTTCTCACTGCAGCCGACTCCTGAGAGGACCCACCTGATGGACCCCGACGGAGGCCAACGCTGCAGCCCACTCCTGATGGCATCTCCAACAACCAGAGACCACAGCCCCCGGGACCTCCAGACCACCCCCAGGACCCCTGGGTGGGACATCCCTTCGCCCCGACGCCGGAGATCATTGTCCTCCATCAGGCTCCTAAGCGAGAGGTTCAGGCAGCTTTTCGGCTCCAGCCCTGAGGGCCAGACTCCCGCCCCAAGCCCTGAAAGTGTGGGACCCTTAGCCACCAGCAGCCATGGACGAGAGAGGACGCCCCTAAACGCGATCCCGTGGCCCCTGAATACGGAGGCCCCTGGCGAAACTCAGTCTCATCAGTAGTGAGGCTGAGTCGTAACCACCACCCTTTACCTTACCACCAGTACACCCAGTCCTGACAGTGAGTGACAGTGAAAGCACAGTGTCCGTGACATAGTGAAGTAAGGGTAGAACAGTGAGTGTCAGAATATGGAAAGTCAGTGCACAATACATCAGTAATAATATAAAAGAAAGATGGAATAAGTAAGGTAAAAGTGAAACAGTGAACATGGCAAGGCAGTGAAATAAGGGTCTATCTCAGTGAACACGCTACCAGATAGTGACATCGCCTCACAGTAAGATCATATGGAGGCCCCAGTGCAAGAGTAATAATTAACGACCCAACCGACAAACCAGTTAGCCTGCCAGCAGTGAAAATAGTGCCACAAACTCCACCAATATACAGAACCTAGACTTTCCCAAAATAATAGTGTTTAGCTTCTCTGCCCTGAGTGCTATTCACCTTACCCGATCATGTCCTAAGTAGTATCCTGTGCGATATTAACACCCGATATCTAAGCCTTAGAATTATAATTGTCCAGCATAACTGTATTTGTGACATCTGTTCATTCCAATGTAGAATTTAGCAATACACATGTTAGGTTGTTGCCTTGAGTTTTTGTCCTGCCTCTATCTTATTTGTCTAAGCTCTGGTCTAGAAAGAGAACCCAGCAGCACACTAGGCATTAGAGGGCCGGGAAGCCGACCCTAAAACACCGAGCATTACACTGGTGCACAGAGGTGATTCTTGACCCAGGCATACGAGAGAGGTAATCAAGAAATACCAGCAAAATGGCAACCAAATCGCATGTGCAAATGCCTAAATTCGACCCCGAACAGTATGATGTTTACACATATCTGGCAATTATTAAACCTTTGCTAGATATCGGGTTCGAGGATGACAAGCAAAAAATCACGGTCACACACCCGCTACAGGGCAAAGCTTCAGCTAATATAGCACTCAAGATCGTCCCGGGGCTCACCTGGCAGAATTTCACGAAATTCGTGATTCAGGCCATCACTAGGTAAAGTGGTGGTGCTATTCCAGTTGGATAGCCTAACCTTTGATGGCAATTTGAATGGTACTCTAATCCAGGCCAGATGCCTGGTCACTGCTGCCTACCCAGAGGCAGATGATGAAACCTGGGAGCAACACACCTTTAATACTCTCCTTAGAGTGCTCCCCAATATGGCCAAGGAGCACTTTACAATCCATGACCCTACCGGAGACATGGATAAGGATATCCAAGTGAAACACCGCCTCCTGACCTTCCGTCCTACACCCCAGCAAATCAATGTGATGAAAAAGTTCCCCACGAACATCCCGGCTCCCCCAGTCAAGCCACAGCTGCCTATGCCCCACACCAGCCCCACCCCAGCACCCAGCCTGCCTAGGGTGCACCCCACCCACCAAAGCTCGAGTCACAAAGAGAATCTCAACCTCATTCTGGTGAATCCTTGGGAGTTCTCTGCTTGCAGCTCCAGGTATCCACTGCATGATATCAGGGACCAATTAAAAGCTGCCAGGTGAAAAACCACCACCCTAGGCCGACATAAAGTCTCTTCCCTAGAGAACAAGGACCCAGAGGACAAACCCGCACCCATGGAGGAGACCAAACCCAGGGAACAAGAGTTGGAGGAAGGAGAAGGAGGCCTCCGGCAGTCGCACCTTCCCATGGTGGCAGGGGCCACTTCCCCCAAATACCGCCCCCTAGTTTACCACAAGATGAAGCTGAACGGGGTGAAAGCCAGACGTCTGGTCGACACGGGAGCGGCCAGATCCTGCCTGTATAGCCACTACATCTCCCGTCACAAGTCAACCTTTGGCCAGCTATTCCCAACAGCTACTCACCTTGTGGACGCGGGGGATTGACCGACCCCTGCTGATCCATGGGGAAACACGGCCCCTGTGCGTCGACACCCATCAGCCGGCATCGACACACCACAAGTTCATCGTGTTTGACTCTTCCTGCTGCAATTACGATGGATATCTGGGGCTGGACCTGCTACAGAAGTTGGGAGCCACCATTGATTGCCACAACAGACAGCTTCAGTTCCAGAAATCACCTGACCTCCCCTCCCACTCGGGGTGTCTGCACCTGCACCCCACGGCCCCAGCCAGAAGACTCCATGCCCCCTCCTTCTCTCCCCATGCCCCCCCTTCTTTTCCTGCCACCATTTCCTCCACTGTCACCATTCTCCCCCACCATGAAGCCTGGGTGCCCCTCAACCTGCCCTCAGGTACATCCGTTCTATTCTCCCCACTCCTGTCACCTGGAACCCTCTCGGCCTGCCTCCTGCCCCCAACCTTCCTTCCCTCTCATCACACGGCAGTCAGAATTGCCAACCTTGCCCCCTCGCCCCTCATTCTTCCTAAAGGGCTCATTATTGGAGAGATGGAGGAAGGCAAGCCCTGTGCTCCCTCCCCCTCCCGCTCCACTGCCCCTTTGTCCCCCATTCCCGACCATCTCTCCGCACACCAATCAGACACCCTCCGTCGCCTCCTCCTGGATTTCCAGGATCTGTTCACGGCAGGACCTGCCAATATTGGACATACCACCTACCTGGCTCACGAGATCCACGTGACGGGCCAACCGATCCGACAGCCATCCCAGCGGAAGAACCCCAAGCAGCAGGAAGAGGATGACCGCCAGGTTCAGGAAGATGATTGAAGCCAGAGTCGTCTCCCCCTCCACCAGCCCCTGATCCTCCCCCATCATCCTCGTGAAGAAAAAGGATGGCACGATGCGGTTCTGCGTCGACTACCACCGGCTTAACGACGTAACCACCAAGGACACTACTCCACTCCCGTGCATAGACAACACCCTAGATTTCCTGTATGATGCCTCGTGGTTCTCCACCCTTGACCTCCAGTCAGGGTACTGGCAAGTCCCGGTGTGAATCAGCGGACAGAGGCAAAACTGCTTTCTCGACCAGCAATGGGAAACATTATGAATTTAATGTTTTACCCTTTGGCCTCTGTAATGCCCCCGCCACCTTCTCATAATGGAATCTATCCTCAGTGGTCTCACATGGGAGATCTGTCTAGCTCACTTGAATGACATCATAGTTTTCAGCAAGACCTGGGCCGACCACCTTCAGCACCTCTGCCGGGTTTTCACCCGAATCTGACAGGCAGGCCTCAAACTCCGGTCCTTAAAGTGTGTCCTGGCCACCAGAACCGTCTCATTCTTGGGACATGTCATCGTTCAGGCTGGCATATCTCCCGATCCAGACAAGCTCCATGCCATCGTGGACATACCCCACCACAAGACATTCACGGAATTTGAGCTTTCCTCAGCCAATATCCTATTATTGTGAAGAGGTTTGCTCTCATTGCAAAGTTACTCCACGACCTGACCCACAAAGGAGAACCGTTCATTGGGACGGATAAGAGACGAGCCGCCTTCCAACAACTTAAGGACAAACTCGGTTCCTCCCCAGTTGTGGCCTTTCCCAACTATGCCTGCCCATTCTGACTTTATACCGATGTTTCCCTAATCATGATCGGCACTGTGCTGGCTCAAGTCCAAGAGGGCCGCAAGCACATCATTGCCTGCACCAGCCATACCCTCAATCAGGCGGAAAAGAATTATGCCACCACTGAGGGAGTGCCTGGGCATCATCTGGGCACTCAAGCACTTCCGGGCATACCTATCAGGGACTTAAGTTGCTATCATCACTGATCACCAGTCCCTCCAATGGCTGCGGCAGTCTGACGCCCACAACGCCCAGCTCATCAGATGGCGTGAAACCCTGGAGGAGTTCAACTATGAAATCTTGTACCGCCCTGGCAAACTCCACACCAACGCGGATGCCCTCTCCCAGCTCCACATCAATGCCGTCCAGCCGGAACTAGACCTCCTTCAGCAGTGGCATCATAAAAAATAACTCCCCTGGATTTCCCAGCATGTCTTTAAGAAGCTATATCACCAAGGCAACCACCTACTCACTCCATCCGGGCATATCATCCTAGCCCCTGACACTGACCTCGACGCCCTCCAACACCTACATACAACAGGATTCACCTGGGCATGAAAAAACTCCTGCATGTCCTACTGGGAACCCAATCCCTCCACCCTAGCCAAGAAGATTATCCAATCTTGCTGGGCGTGCGCCTTGGTAAGGACATCACCTGTACTGCCAGCCCATCAGGACACATTACCACCCACAAACCTCGGCAGTTTGCTGGCGACCGACATAGTGGGACCTCTACCCCCGAAATCAGGCTATCGGTACATGATCACGTTCATTGATACGTACTCCAAATTTGTCGTAGCCTGCCCAGCAAAAGAACACCACACTGTTGCAGTAGCTGACGCCCTGAATCGACACGTGTTTCCATACATTGGCATCCCACAGGCAATACACTCCGATAATGCACCGGAGTTCACCAGTAAAATCTGGGAGGAGCTAGCCCACATATTTGGCTATAACATCTCGCACTCGTCCCCTTACTGGCCCCAATGAAATTCCATTTGCAAACAGAGTCATCGTACGTTGATGAATCAACTCCGTACCTGGATAGAAGCCACCAAATATGACGACTGGCTTGCCCATGTAAAAATCGTGCAATGGGACATCAACTCCTGCCTCTGAGAGGACGGAATATCACAGTACGAGCGAGTGTTTGGGGCAACACCTCTCCTCCTACCCCTTCAGCAACACTTACAGCCCCCCACCTCTACTCCCACATCTGACCCACTACACCATCTCAAACAACGGCTAACCGACCTTCAAAACAACCTGGACCTCCATCCCAACACCACCTCCAACCCCTACAAGCCAGGCAACACTGTTATGATAGCACAACTCCCCACCCCCCACAAGATCGCGCTCCGCTTCTTGGGGCCCCATATCATCATTCGCATCCCTAACACTTACCAGGTGACAGTTGAACAACACGGCACTTCTCGCACTCTTCGAAACCGCCACATACACCCCTTTCACACTCCCACCTCCCCACCCCTGCCTCATTCCCCACCCTACCCACTGCCCCCACGCCGCTTCCCTCTACCTCCTATGACTGCTACATCTCTCCCTCTCTCCCTTCCCTTCCCCTGCCGCCTCCACCTCACCCCCCACCATGCCGCCTCACACCTCACCTGATAGCTCACCAACACCACCAACTCCTCACCTCTCCCTCACCTCCTCGCCACCAACTGCCCCGTCCCCCAAGCCCAGCACCACGTGTGCCGCCTATGCGCCCGCACCCCCTCAACTCACCCCACCCCCGCCCCAGCCATCACCCACCCCTCGCCCCAAATCTCCCCACCCGCCACCCACACACACCCCCTCAACCTCGCCTGCCCCATCCCATACCCCTGACTCCACCTGTGCTGCCCATGCACCCACTACACCACCACCCACTAGGCCTACACCCCACTCCACACCCTGTGCCACCCCCACTCCTACCACCTGACAGCCGCCCTCGCACACCCCGCACACCTCACACACACGCCGACACCGCACACCCACATCACTGCCCACAACCACCCTTAAAACAACCATCACATGCTCCGGCCACCTCTCCTGCCCATGCGCATGATACACCCACACTCTCACTCCACCCACCTCGCTGGAAAATCACTCCTTTCCCTTCCCTAAATCTTCTCACATTCATTCTACACTAGGCCCAAATCCCAGCCACTTACACTTCCCAGAGACGTCGTGCTGCATTACCCCGGCATAAAACCCCACATTCGATGTCCATCTCCAACATTCAGCACGGCCGTGCACAGAAGACAACACTTACCACCAAGAGGATTCGCCGAGCCATGTGGGCACCTCCCTTTGGATGAAAACATCGAGTCCGTGGACCCCGCCACCTCCTATGACTCCTCCGCTCCTCCACCAACCAATCCACCCTCTTCATCACCTGTGACGCTCAGCTAGATGAGAATCCTGCCACCACAGTCTGGCATGTCCTCCCCCAACACCTACAGCCAGTCTACCACACATATGACACCAAAGTTTACCACCTCCATTCACAGGGACATGACATTTTCCCAGAAGACGGTGGTAAAATACAGTATAGTATCACCGAGGGCAACCCAACACCCCCAGAAGGAGCCAAAAGAGGAGCATATACAGTGCACCTGGACTCCGGGTGGCAGGGACATAAGTCCGCCCCTGCCACGTGCTCCTATGACCCAGAGCTCGCCCGCCACCACCATAGCAGGAATACGAGACTACCTTCCGGGCAAGCCGACCACCGACAACCTCGGGGCGACGCTATTACTCTAGCTCCAGTCAGCACCCATGAGACAGTCGGTAGCTGCTCAACCCTCCTACAGGAGACGGCCAGCAGCCACTCTAGAGGTAACAAGGAGACGGCCATAGCCACTCCTGCCATCTTCAGGAGACGGCCAGAAGCTGCTCTGAAGGTGCCCTAAACGAGACGGCCAGTAGTGGCTCGACCCTCCTACAGGAGGCGGCCTGTAGCTGCTCTGGAGGTAACGAGGAGACGGCCGGTAGCTGCTCTGAAGGTGCCCCTCAAGAGACGGCCTGTAGCCGCTCGACCCTCCTACAGGAGATGGCCTGCAGCTGCTCTGGAGGTAACGAGGAGATGGCTGGTAGCCACTCCCACCTTCGTCACGAGACGGCCGATAGCAGCTCCGAAGGTGCCCTTGAGTTGGCCTATAGCCGCTCCCTTCCCCAGGCCATGGCCAATAGCCAGGCCTTAGCGACAGCCGGTAGCCACACCCCTAGAAGGCCACGGCCAGTAGCAGGGCCCTATGGCAGGAGACGGCCAGTAGCCACTCCTCCATCAGGTGCTGACTCCTGTCCACGAAACTACAACCCGGAGGGAGACCCCAGCCTGGAGGAGTATTGGAGAGGCCCTGTAACTACCACCAGGCTCTTCTCAATGCAGCTGGTTCCTGAGAGGACCCACCTAACGGACCCCAATGAAGGCCAATCCCGCAGCCCACTCCTGACGGTGTCTCCAACCGCCGGAGACTGCAGCCCCCAGGACCTTCAGACCACCCCCAGGACCCCCGGGCGGGACATCCCTTCGCCCCGATGCCGGAGATCTTCATCCTCCATCAGGCGCCTGAGCTGAGGTTCAGGCAGCTTTTCCCAGCCCTGAGGGCCAGACTCCCACCCCAAGCCCTGAAAGTGCAAGACCCTTCGCCACCAGCAGCCCTGGACAAGAGAGGACGCTCCTATGCATGATCCCGTGGCCCCTAAATATGGAGGTCCCTGGCAGAACTCAGCCCCATCAGTAGTGAGGCTGAGTCATCTCCACCGCCCTTGTACCTGACTGCCAGTACACCCAGTCCTGACAGTGAGTAACAGTGAAAGCAGTGTCCGTGACATTGTGAAGTAAGGGTAGAACAGTGAGTGTCAGAATATGGAAAGTCAGTGTGCAAAACATCAGTAATAATATAAAAGAAAGGTGGAATAAGTAAGATAACAGTGAAACAGTGAACACGGTAAGGCAATGAAATAAGGGTCTATCTCAGTGAACATGCTACCAGATAGTGACATCGCCTCACAGTAAGATCATACGGAGGCCCCAGTACAAGAGTGATAATTAACGACCTGACCGACAAACCAGTTAGCCTGCCAGCAATGAAAATAGTGCCACAAACTCCACCAGTATACAGAACCTAGACTTTCCCAAAATAACAGTGTTTAGCCTCTCTGCCCTAAGTGCTATTCACCTTACCTGATCGTGTCCTAAGTAGTATCCTGTGCGATACTAACACCCGATATCTAAGCCTTAGAATTATAATTGTCCAGAATAACTGTATTTGTGACATCTGCCCGTTCCACTGTAGATTTTAGCAATACACTTGAAAAGTTGTTGCCTTGAGTTTTTGTGTCCTGCCTTTCTCTTATTTGTCTAAGCTCCGGTCTAGAAAGAGAACCCAGCTGCACACTAGACGTTAGAGGGCCGGGAAGCTGACCCTAAAACACCTAGCATTACAGTATTCATCTTCATTCTAATCAATATTGTGTTTTGCTTGAACAATCAAGTTTTACCGGAAAACGAGTTGAAAATTCAGCAAAAAACAAAATAAAAAATATTAATTTACCCATGGGCTGTGGCGAGGGGTCGTGCAGACATCCCCCGTGGAACGGCAAAATTGCAATTTTGGTCACTCTCACAGATTTCCGTGAAATGTATATCAGTGGCTAGAAAACTGCATTGTGCAGCCATCCATGGATTTTTTTTTTTAAATTGAAATCGGCGTAGTTTTGGAGAAATACCTGTCTGAAATTGCATTTCTGGCAAGAACATGAAAATTATGCTGAGAGAGAGAGAGAGAGAGAGAGAGAGAGCAATGAGTATTGGGGCAGATGAGACAGGGTTTTAAAATTTATTTAGGTTATTTACCATTCAGTAAAAGCCCCAACACTCTGGGAAACACTGTCCCTGAAGACCAACAAGCAGGGAAGGGTTCATGAGAGAAAAAAAAAAGAAAAGAAAAAAAAAGAAAAAGAAAAGAAACAAAGGAAGAAAACAAAAAGAAAATGGTATCTTAGGGCACTGAAGGTACAGAAGTATTTATCATTACAAGCACAATAATGAACAAAGACATACAATGACATATACATGGTACAAAGTTGTTACAGTAATTATCATTACATGTTTTGACATGAGTAACGTGGTACAGTCACTCATAAAAGAAATAAAACCTCGCTAACCAACCTCTGAGCGTTTCTTGTAGTAACACTAACATTTGAGGTGCTGAGTTCATTACCGGGCTTAGCGCCAAAAGTCCAAAATGCCAGAAAATGCGTTTAAAGTCTGGCGACTTCAAAACTTTGATATCTCTGTAATCGCTTGTGTTATTTTGATGTTTTTTTTTTTTTTTAATGTAGCTTATGGTATTTTCTTTATTGCAATAACCTCTGTTTTGCTCTGTCTGTCATAAATCATGATGATATCGTGTGATGAAGTAAAATTTTGCCCCCCCCCTGCTGCACTGATCGGCCAAGGAAATATTTTTATCCTACTAATAACTACAGAAATACATCATAAGATATCAAGAATGTATTAGCACAATGTCCCAAGAGTGTCATACTGTGGAATAAAATCAAAGTTCTATGGCATAAGTATTATTACTTTCACAATAATAGCAGTTGAATGGTCGGAAACTTTGTGAGTGTTTTTCTCGGAGTTTTTAACCACCAAGAAACACGAACCACAACACAAACATCAAGAAAAACATAATAAATTATTATATTGCTGATAATAATATAAAAGTAAGACAGCATTCAATGTATGAGGACATTATTAGAAAACCCCTGTAACCTGAATGATAAAAATATGAACCCGCAGCCTGAATAAAAAAAAAAAACACTGCCATGAGTACCAGTAACTTCACAAACACAATGACAATAACAATAATAGTAATAATGGTTAAAAATATAATATTAATAATAATGAGAAAGCAGCAAGTTACAATGCACTACAGCTGCTGGTGGGAGTAGTGTCAGGTATCAGCTTATTGGCTAGCTGCAGTGCAACCCAACTATCTAATTGGCCAGCTTCAAGGGGGGTAAGGAAAGGGGTTGGGATATAGCCTGGTAATGCTCTCACATTCGCTTCAACACCACGGGGAGTCGACATAAGGAGCATAGGAAAGGCTGAACTCATAGGAAAAGCGACCATACAGCTGGCAGAATTCTGGACCCAAGTTGCCCGCCGTGAGCACTAGTGTGGAACCAAACTGTTTTTTTGCTGTGTGGCGCAATGGTACAACACACATGTCTACTTAACCAGGATTTTGACCCCTTTGTAGGTTGTTTCTTAGCACTTTTTTTCATCCAGCTTATAGAGGAATGGTTTAGCTACTTGTTGGTGCATGTAGATAATTGGCAGCCATTTTGGCGCTTAGCCCGGTAATGAACTCAGCGCCTCATTTACAGCTTCAGGTGATTCGAGTTGGGCTTTGAGATACTGTGCCTGATTGCCCGAGTGTACTCCGAATCGAATTTACTTTCACTTCCTGATGAACTAATGTAGCTATGCCGTGTGCGAAAATGCTTTTCATAATAGTGTTTTGTATATAAAATAAAAGCATCATAGTGCAAGTGGCAAAGCCTTTGACCTCAGTAAAATAATAATCTAGTGCTGAACACTTTCAAAATGTAGCATCTATCACTCACATTAAAACATGACAAGTGGATGCGCTAAAACAATTACGATGTCGTATTGCCAATGATTTCCAACTATTTCTCACACAGTTCAGAGCATTCCGTTGAAGTGATTATTATAACTTTCACCCCATAGCCTAACCTGTGACGTTACATATAAAAATTTAATGTCACATTGTCAACTGGAAGTTGCCATGTCGGTACACGTCCCGGGAAGAACAATAATTAATCTTGTACAGACCCGCACATTATAAACATCTTGAGGCTAAAAAAAAACAAAATGTCATTCACATGAGGTTGCTTAATATTAAAGGCGGCATGTCTTCATGATGCGTAATTTCGAGGAAGACTACAACACCATTGTGAAATAGGGACACCTCTTCGACAGTATTATAGTTTCACCGTTTTGACGAGATTTGTAAAATACCTGTGATCTCGATGGACTCGTCAGAAGAAAAATTTTCTTTGACGCATAATCTTCATCCAGTTTTATGATGTATTACTGGATAAAATATATTACCGTGGGAATGACGGTGTTATAACTAAAACAACAGTTTACTGTATAAAAAACGATGAAAGTTATACTTCTATTAGGTTAAGAGTTCCAGATCACTTCTGTAGAAATACCGCATTACGTGGCCTGTGACATTTTCACGGAATATGAATGATTGCATTATCATGCATTTCTTGATTTTGCCTAGGTTTTTAGTTAGGTACTTCATGTTTCTGTAGACAGGTAATGGGACATTGATATGTGTAACAACATAAATGTTACGTTTTTGTCCAATAAGTCTTAGACAATGCATCCTCTCAACGTCTTACACGAAATTTTAGCATTTCAATGTTGGCGCCATAAGAGAGTCATGCAGTACAAGAAGAATTATTACAGTAGCTAGGTTACTTATCACTGTTCGAGTTGCATTCTAATGCAAATATTCCCTTTATTATCTTAATCCCCGAACTGCATAGACTATGCTTGTCCTTTACGATATACTGTAAATTTAATGTTCGATAACTGTGGAGATAATATCACTGAATTCGGAGGTTGCAATTTCCGTCGTGGACTGTGATCACAAAGAATGAAGGTCGAGGGATGAGAGTCTGCCCAGATTAGTATCCATATCAATTGTTTCTCCTCTGTAGCCAGCCACGTATCTGTGAATGAGAGGAAGTCTGTGCCAGAGTAAATGCTAGCTTGTCCACATCTTTACATCATATGCTGAGGTGATGGGGATTTGTCATTACAGTGACAACGCTAGCCTGGCCACGTCTCTACCACATATGCGTGGGTTGAGAAAATGTGACAGTGCCAAAGCAAACGTGGGTTGAGGGGATGTCTCACAGCAAGAGCGACAGCTAGCGTGGCCACATCACCATATATCCATGGACAAAGGGACGTGTCAGTGCTAAATCACATGCTAATCTGGCCATATCTCTATCACATATCCATAAATGAGGGAAAGTGACACTGCCTCCTGATTACTCCTTTTCCTGGTCACATCTCTGTCACATACAAGTGCATGAGTTACCGCAGTAGTGCACATACGAATTTCAGAAGGCTTAAGCTCAAAAGAATTGAGAACATATTCGTGTGCTGGTTCAGTTTGCCCGATGCCCCAGTTTTGGTGGCAGTAAGTCCAGTACGTTGGCCGCGAGTGCTCGTTTATGAGCACACACACACACACACACACACACACACACACACACACCGGGTACGGATTCTGGGTAGGGAAGGGTTTAGGGGACGTATGCCCCATTGCCCCCGTAGTTTTCAGACCAATGAATACCTATAATACTCGTAAATGAACGGTTACAACAAAATCTAAGTATTAAACATCTTACATAAATGCTTTCATGGAAACATTTCGATGAAAAGATGGATTTGGTGATAAATTGTGGAGGGTTTGACAATGAGTTATTAAGAGATGATACTTGTTCATCCACAAAGAATCATGCCACCGTTTTCCAGAATGCTGCATCCAGCTCTGACGAACCTCCTTTCACATCCACTCACTCCTCTTTCGACACCCATACATAGACCTTTCCCCTCCCTCACACACACGCACACACACACTATCCACGCATATGTTTCTTTGTGGTAAGATGATGCTCTTCACTGCTGCTCAGTTTTCACTGCTTTCTGCATCAAAAATCCCATACTCTGATTGGTGAAAGTTGGACCCATTTGTTCCTTGCACATGTATTAAGACTTCACCCCCTCAAGCGCAATGACGTCTAATTATTTTGTTTGCCGATTGTTGGTACGTTTTTTACTTGGTGGACTTATTACTGGGGTGTTCGATAATAATATTGCCACCTTGAGGCCACTAGTAACATATATAAGATTGCCTCGTAGTAGTGAGGTAAATACTATCATGTAATCATGATGAAGGGGACACTGTTATTTTATGGAGCTTTTATGCCAAACGTATGATGTTAGATGTCGGTTAGGGCAATCACTGTCTTAGTGTATACCGGGTAGTGGTCTTTGTGTATTGAGCCCATAATCTATCCTCTGTATAGTTATTATTGTACTAAAAACCATTAGCCCTGACACTTTTGGTCGTCATCAAATGTGGTGCCCATAACTTCTCATCTACCAACTGAATCGTAGAACATGTGGTAACGGCTTACTATATACCGAAAAATAACTGTACGATTTTTTTTGTTTTTTTCAAAATATTCCCCCATTGTTGGAGGAAGGTTGCCTTGTTAGGCTTCTCTGTTATATTGTCCCACCATCCATTATGATGAGATTCTCTGACTTTGGTGTATGTAATGCGCCGAGAAAACTTCCTTATCAATCCCAGTCGGCACTTGACATTGGATATACGTAGGTGTTTAGTTTCATTGTTGCATTTTTGTCCAAATGGTTAAAATTTCATTGAAAGTCTATTTACCCGGTTCACCACCATTTCCTTTAAAAAGAAAGTATTTCTTATTACCTCGTTCATTACTATGAATTATTCATTGGTACTGCTCGGCTACGGGAAAAGGTCTTGTAATACGAAACTTCTTTCCTAATCTTAAAAAGAATAAATAAATAAATAAAGCTCATGGGTAGTACTTAGGCTTTCTCAGCGTGTTACATGCACCGGGGTCAAAGGATCTCATCATAAAGGATGGTAGCAAAATATAATAGAAAAGTCGGTCAATTTTCGAAAAACTACATTTCTCGATCCAGGAAACCTGACAGTCACGTTGTAGACCATGTTATTCTGAATCTATTCCATTAAACCTCTGTTTTCGGAAATGTATATTTAACTTTAAAATCTTGTATAATATTACCTTGGATCTTCCCTCAGGTTCAAAATTTAGCGTCGATCTTTCTCCGTGTAACGGCAGCTCCTGGGTGTGACGTCATGCCAGTACAGCGCATGCTCGGGCGTCACGGCCAATGAAATTAAAATAAGCCAAAAGGCGACCCAGTCAAATCAAAGCATTAAGAGATATTCAAATTTCAAACATCCCTATTCCCTTACTTTAGTCAGTTCGACGATGGCGTCCTCTTGAAGTGGGTGTGCTAGTGTGACTGAATATCAGGCCATCGCTCTTTTTTTTTTTCTTTTTTTTTTTTTTTTTTAAGAATAATCAGGAAAGTGTGAATTTCCTACGCAGTCACGGTGTTCAGCCTTCCTTCCCGAAGTGTAAGAAGTGTCGAAGTGACCTACATTATAGACAGGACCTTCATCGGTGGACCTGTAAGAATTTTGAGTTATGCAAATTCAGAGAAGCGGAGGGCATGTGGGCTTAGAGGACTGAGGCAAACCCTTCCACCTTATCCTCCTCCGACGATGTTTAAGGTTAGGTTAGGTTGGGTTTGGTTAAAGTTAGGTTAGATTAGGTTGGGTTAGGTTATTGGGGGGTCTCAGGGGTGAAGTCCCTCAGTTAGGGAATACGGTTCAACCCATATTCTCGGTCTGGAAACCAAAAAAAAATTTTATGCTCATTTTTAGTGTGATCTGAATGAATTTGACCTTCGTTTTGTCGAAAATCACTCGTTTTGGAGATTGGCTTGGGTAGGGCTATCTCCAAAACCAGTGATTTCCGACAAAAATGAAGGTTAGTTCATTCGAATCACACTAAAATCTACCAGGAAAAATATTTTTGGTTTCGAAATGAAGAAATGTAGAGTTCCGAAAACTGACCGAAAGGTCTAACAAGGCAACATTCCATCATCACTGAGTCGGAATAGTTTGAAAAAAAAAAAAATCGTAGTCATTTTTCCTTAAACATTCTTTACCACATGTGCTACGATTCAATAGGTAGATGAGAAGTTATGGGCACCACATATTTTGATGACGACCAAAAGTCTCAGGGCTTGTGTTTTTTAATACAATAATAATGAAAGAAAAACATTCGGAAGCTGAATGCTAATCGCCCGCCAGAATATGCTGTAATGCTGTTGGCCAAGTCCAAGATATTGGCCATATCTTAATACCGTGAAGCTCTCATGTTGATAGCTCAAGCCTTTCGTGACATATAATAGTGCTTTGCGTGCGGAAATACCTAGTTGACCTTTGGCAGCCATTTTGGTGACCTTGACATCAAGTGCCCATTTTCAAACTCGTTCAAGATTTTGGTCATATCTTGATACCGTGAAGATTTTATGTTGATAGCTCATGCCGTTCGTGATTATAATGATGCTAAAGGCTGGCAATAAAAGCTAGTTGACCTTTGGCAGCCATATTGGTGACCTTGATCATGACCCCGAGTGCCCATTTTTTAACTCATTAAAGATTTTGGCCTTATCTTAATACTCTGAAAGATTCATGTTAACTCAGGCCGTTCCTGATATATTATTGGAACAAACACACACACACACACACACACACACACACACACACACACACACACACACACACACACACACACACACACACACACACTGAAGCAGGCAAAAACATTATCGCTCCGCCTTGCACAAGCGGGCGATACGGTAATTATACACAGAATTGATTATATGGGCTCAGTACCCAAAGACCACTGTACATTAAGACAGTGGTTGACCTAACCAACATCTAACATCATACTTCTGGCATAAACGTTCCGTAAAGTAACACTGTCCCCTTCATCATTATACTACATACCTGACTACCACCAGGAAAATTATATAAGTTACGATTGATCTTAAGGTTGCAGGGGTTTATTCAGTATTATTATTATCGAAGACCCCAATAAGTCTACCAAGTAAAATCTACCAAGTAATGAGCAAACAAAATATTTAGACGTCATTGCGTTTGAGGGTGTGAAGTCTTAATACATGTGCAAGGAACAAATGGGGTCCAACCTTCACCAATCAGAGGCTGGGATTTTAGATGCAGAAAGCAGTGAAAACTGAGCAGCAGTGAAGAGCATCATCTTACCGTAAAGAAACATATGCGTGGATATTGTGTGTGTGTGGGGGGGAAGGGGTGTAGGCCTAAATCTGGGTGTGGGAAGGGGGATGGTGATGTGGAAGGGGGTTCTCGGAGGTGGATGCAGCACTCTGGAAAACGGTGGCATGATCCTTTCGGGATTTACAAGTATGAACTCTTAACAGTTCATTGTCAAACCCTCCACAATTTATCACCAAATCCCTCTTTTCATCGAAATGTTTCCATGAAAGAGTGTACGTGGAAGCTTATTAATGAAATTATCAGTGGGATGGGTGACAGTAAGCCCACCATAGAATCCTTAAACATCGGAGATAGTCAAACCACTGATTCTAACATAATCAGCAATTATATTAATACCCACTTTTTAACCATAGGACATAAACTGGCAGAAATATTGCCTGGATGTGATGTGTCTCCTATGTATTATTTATCGAACAATTATCCAGATTTTCTGCCTTCAGACACTACGCCGGATGAAATTGCTTTTATAATCAAAGCATTAAAAGATTATGCTCCAGGGTTGGATGATATCCTTATGAAAGTTATTAAACTAACTGTATCTGTTTGAACTCCTGTTATTTCTAAATTATTTAATTTGTCTTTTCGAACTGGTACTCTTCCAATAGATTAAAGGTAGCTAAAGTTATTCCTGTCTTTAAAGGGGTGATGTGTCAAATTATCGTCCAATTTCAATACTTATCTCTTCAAGTGAAATATACGAACGTGCCATGACCGATAGACTTGAAGAATTTCTTGTAAGACATGGCATTTTAAGTAACTGTCAGAGTGGTTTTCGCAAAAATCTATCTCCACAAGTGGCCATCACACAATTAATAAACAAAATTTTGCAAGACCAGGGAAATGGAAAGTTTACTATCAGTGTATTTTTAGATCTTAAAAAAGCCTTTGACATTCTAGATCATAATATTTTGTTGAGAAAATTACATCATTACTGAATCCGGAATATATGTCCCAACTGGTTCAGGAATTTTTTACATGACCGAAGTCAATGTACTATTATAAATTATTTAACTTCCAAGTTTTCCAAAGTTGTCACAGGGGTCCCACAGGGCTCCACATTAGGCCCTCTGTTATTTCTGGTGTACATAAATGACATTGTTGTTCTTTAAAATCATGAAATTCACTCTCTTTGCTGATGACACTAATATTACCCACTCTGAAAATGATATCGTCTCTCTAGCTAGAATAATGAAATTTGAGCTATACTTAGTATCCATACGGTTACTGGCCAATAAACTCTCCCTGAATGTAGAAAAAACTCAGTATTTAGTATTTGCCGGCAACAAATCATTTAATGAAAATTTCAGTATAAAACTTTGTGGCAAAAATATCCATAGATCGTCCTCAATTAAATATCTTGGTACATTTATTGATGAAAAACTTAAATGGAGGGACCATATCAGTCACATTCAGAGTAAACTTAGAAAATCCTCTGGTATATTACGTAAAATAAAACACTTGTTACCTTTAGATACACTCAGAACATTGTACTACACCTTGATTTATCCATACTTACAGTATTGTAATGTAGTGTGGGGGATGGCTAGAAAGACTACACTCAAGTCCTTAGTTTTACTCCAAAAAAGAATTATAAGGATAATAGCTGGGGCGAATTTGGATGATCACACTGCTCCAATTTTCAGAAACTTAGGAATAATTAAAATCAGTGATATATATATATATATATATATATATATATATATATATATATATATATATATATATATATATATATATATATATATATATATATATATACTTGTATGTCTTAAATTTATTCATGGTCAATTGCAGTCACATCATACATTTGAATTTTCTCAAGCATTCGAAATAAATAACATGAATACAAGAAATAGGTACCATCTCTATTTCCAAAAATAGAGGCTCAAAGAGATTTGTGACTTATTTTGGTTGTGTGAAATGGAATGAAATTCCAGACGACATAAAACAGCTAACTAATAAAGCAACTTTCATAATGAGTATAAAATGGTGTATTGTAAATGGCTACTGAATTATAATTTAATCATATGTATATGTGAATACTGTATATAGATGTCATTGATATGTGATATGAAGGGTAAGGCGTCTTTGTTATTCTGTACGAGTATAATATGTAATATTTTCATACATATTAATTCATATGTACTTGAATATTTGTCTGCCATGCACTTATCTCATTAGCTTCATCTATCTATCTATCTATCTATTGCCAGACGCCTGAATCCCGTTTGGGGTGGCCACAAACAAATCACCTCCAAGTCGCCCTGTCCCCCGCTATTTCGCTGCCCTGCTCCCAACTCACACCCCTCTCTCTCATATATCTCTCCACCCCATCCCTCCATCTCATCCTCGGCCTCCCCCTCCCTCTTCCCCCCTCCACCTCACTCACATACACTCTCTTCGTCAGTCTTTCACCCTCCATCCTCTCCACATGACCAAACCACCTCAGTGTGTTCCTCATAACGCTTCCTATCACATCCACATCCACACCACAACGCTCCTTTATATCCTCATTCGTCATCCTGTCTCTCCATGTGACTCCACAGGCACCTCTTAAATAACTCATTTTCACTGCTCTCATTCTTGACTTGTGTCCTTCCAACAACGTCCAAGCTTCACTTCCGTACGTTAGAGTTGGTATCACAATACTGTCATGTAGTAACTTTTTCACTTCCATGTTCACTTCGCTGTTTCTTATCACTGCTTTCAAGGAACCAGCAACCTTTCTTCCCTGCTGTACCCTTTCAAGCACTTCACCTTCCAAACCTCCATCCTTACTCATGACACTACCCAAGTACTTAAACGTACTCACATTTTCCAATTCCTCACCATCCAACCTCGCTGTACATTCACTGAGTTCACCTCTCTCAAAGACCATCACTTTACTCTTCCCTACATTCACCTTTAGATTCCGTTTCTTACACACTCTCCCAAACTCATCCACCATGCCTTGCAGCTTCCCTTCGTCTTCACTCAACAACACAGTATCATCTGCAAACAACAGTACAGGGAGTTTCCAAACACTACCCTCTCTCACCAGGGCCACTCCAACATCCACTACCCTACCGTGTACCTATTTTATTACCCCATCCATGTACAGATTGAACAACCATGGAGACATGACACATCCCTGTTTCAACCCAACTTTCAAGGAGAAAAATTCATTTAGTTCACCATCCACACGCACTGCATCCTTCGCACCATCGTACATACTCTTCACAGCATTCAACAACTTCCCCTCTACTCCATAATATATTCTTAACACTTTCCACAATCCTTGTCTATCCACCCTGTCATATGCTTTCTCCAAATCCATGAAAGCCGCATAGAACTTCTTTCCCTTCTCTAGAAACTTTTCCACTAAAGATCTAAGAATGAATATCTGATCTACACAACCTCTTCCCTTCCTAAAGCCTCCCTGTTCTTCTCCAACTAATTTCTCTGTTCTTTCTCTAACTCTGTCAATAAGTATCCTACCATACTTCATTAGTTTCATGTTACACTATTTTATTAGGGGCCTGTCAAAAATGGTTCCATTTAACGGGCCCAGCCATGACAATGTATAATGTAATATTATTTACCTTGTGTTATGTATTAATATGGCTAAAAAAAACAATTTGAACTGAGCTGAATTGAACTGAGAGAGAGAGAGAGAGAGAGAGAAATTATTTTTCCAAACGTGGTAATGATAGTGGCATTAATTCTAGCTGTGTAGTGATATTGACTGTAGTAACAGAGAGAATAAGAAACAAAAATGAAGAGAAAAAGAGAGAGGGGTGAGACGTGTTTTCTTGGTATTTATCACCCACGGTCATCATGGGAGTGCCTGAGATTACCCTGTTATTGTTTATTTTCACGAGGTGAAAGCTAGTGGGCCAGGAAAATTGGTCAAGGTCTGATAACCTGGGTCTTCGAAGGAGGGGTTGAGATTACCGATATGGATGGGTCAGAGAGAGAGAGAGAGAGAGAAAAGACAGACAGGCAGAGACAGACAGACAGTAATTGTTTTTCCGATCGTGGTAGTAATGGTGGCGTTAATTTTAGCCGTATAGTGATTTTGACTGTTGTAACAGAGAGGATAAGAAGAAATTAGGGAGTGCCTGATATGTCCAGGATTCGGATGTATGCGATAGGAAAACATTAGTAACCCGCCATCTCCTGGCCAATTTTTCACCAATGACCCCCAATCCCGGCAGATTTTTTATTTTTTATTTTTATTTTGGCTCAAACCTCCGCTTTTTATGAGAACACTGGAAAATAATATAGCAAACCATTCCAACTAGGTAGATATTTGTTCATTTGGTACGAATTATATGTCGTCAAAGGATATATTGGTTTTCACACAATAATATAGGCGATATATGCATTGTTTCACCGAGCACATCAACATGCCGCACCTTCCTTGGCGACGTTACCTCCTCATCATTTCTGCTCATTTCTTCCTCTGGCACCACGTAATCTTTGTCTTCTACATCGTCATCAATTGAAGAATCACTCATGCCTTGAATTTCGTCATTGGAGAGACCATGGCACGACATGTCAATACTGGCCAGGTCACTGCTAACAGGGGAGTTGCCGAGACAATGGCGTGCAGGGGGGGGGGTCACGCTGGGTCAGACAGTGTCGCCACCTGGCGGTCAGTAGAGGAAGATCTCCCATGTATGTCTACCAAAAATCACCCGCGAAACTTGAATAATATGCAAATGATGGACCTCGCAATTGCAGAACAAACCGGTATGTCGACGGGTGTCAGCATGAGAAAAAGTTCTGGTGTACCCATACGCTAACGGGATGCAGTGGGTTAATACATGCCTTCAAATGTTTTACTTTGTTTTGATTTGTCCTTGATATGAAAAGACGTCTCCTAAAGCAGGTAACAGTGGTGGTGTTAATTCCAGCTATGTAGTGATTTTGACTGTGGTAACAGAAAGGATAAGAAAAAAGAAAGGGAGAAAACAAGAGAGAGAGAGAGAGAGAGAGAGAATTTCGCTAGGTGAAAGTTACTTGGGTATGAAAGTTGGTCAAGGCCACTTATTCACTCAGTCTCGCCTTCCCTTGGACATTTTCCAAGTAGCCGCAGTAGGAGGTGGACGTGTGTGCTCTCATGATTATAACATCTTCATCCTGCGTAGATCTGGACAGGAGGTGTGTGACCTAATAATCGGGAGGGGGGGGGGGAAGGGGATACTGTTTGCAGGCATGCTCAATATTACACAGGAATAGTATTGGGGAAGCCCAGTACTAGGCATGAGTGAGAGGATGAAGGGGGGCAGTGCTTGAGGGCATGACCATTATTACGAGTGCATAACAATGAGCATGCCCAGTACTACGCATGGGTGGGAGGAGGAAGGGGATGAGGGGGGGATTGCTTGAGGACATGCCCATTACTACGCATGCATAGTAATGGGCAGAGTTATGCTACTTAGGTATGTATAGTATTTGAGTATATATATATATATATATATATATATATATATTGTTACATAGCCTATGATTTCATCATCCTTTGTATAATTCTAACATACAGTATGCTGCATGTTTGATCACGATTCGCCTCGTGGCTTCCATTGTGCGTGTTCTACCTCACTCCCCCCCTCCTCCCTTATAGTAGAGTAAGTCGTTTTTTCTGTTGTTCAGAGCAGGAGTGTCAACTCTTTGTCCCCTATGTCTTCATTTGCGCGTCCTTCTTACAAGTTGTATCAAGCTCTGCCGGCCCCAATATAATGAGCTCAGTCTCTGCATTAATTGCCACTTAGATCTACTCCTCATTTTGTTCACATCTCTGTCCTCCCCTGTACAGTTGTTATTATTGTGAGTGCTCAGGAACTCTCCAACCATCTAGCAGCTGTGTAATTTGAGTATAAGTGTTATTACATTTTTTCTTGTACTGTATAGCATAAGGTGTTAATTCGTAGACCTAGTGAGGTTTTTGTGATTAGTGTAAAGTTTTTGCTGTCAGCCAGCAGCAATAATATTTTGTATCTGTAATAATATATCTTGCATTAACTGAGCATTATCCGGTTTTCTCATTTTATCAGGGCTGACTTAGATAAATTTACTCTTGCTAATTTCGAGTTAATAGGGGCTATTGCAGTTAACCTTATATTTAACCTGTTTTTTGCCATTACATTATCCTTATGAGTCCTGAATGTTTAGTTGTTAGTTTGAGCATTAAACTTTAACTTGTAATTTTACCTAACTCTTTTGTTTTGAACCTGGAACTTTGCGGGACAGCAGTGATTTTAGTCTCTGTTCCGTAACATAAATTTGGCGACCTTTTATCAGGATATTCAGGATATTATCATATGGATATTGCCTGATACTTTGTTACTGTGATTTATTCATAATGTCTACTATTACTACGCTTGATGAAGCCAAAGATTTTTTGTCAAATGTGCAAACAGTGTGTGATGTAGAAAACAGAACAAAGAATGAACTTAAGCTTGTTGCTCAACAATTGGGAATTGTTGTTCGCTCTCATCATTCTAAAGATCAAATTGTTGACGTGATTAATGAAAGCTTGTTTAATGTAACTCCTTCAAATGAGCAAACGCAGATTGAATTAGCTAAGTTACAGCTAGCCCTGCAGGAGGCTCGTGCTAAGGAGGTTCACGCACAAGATGAACTTGCTGGGATTCAGGCAGACCATGAGTATCGCATGAAACAATGTGGAACTGGATCATCTAGCTCTGATGATTTTGATGTGGCTAAAAATGTTAAACTTGTCCCTCCTTTTAATGAATCTGATATAACAAAGTATTTTCAGTTGTTTCAGAGTAGCTACAGGTTTTAATTGGCCCAAAAAGTATTGGCCAGTACTTCTTCAAACTGTTCTCACCTTTAAAGCTCAAGTAACTTACGCATCTTTGCCTCAGGATCAATCTGATAATTATGATGTAGTTAAGATCTTGATTCTTAAGGCCTATGAGCTTGTTCCTGAAGCCTATAGAGTAAAATTTAGGACAACTTATAAGCAAGATAAGCAATCCCATGTTGAGTATGCAAAAATCAAAGATCTGTTAGAGCAGTGGTTAAAATCTAAGAATGTGGATTCTGATTTTGGTAAATTTAAGCAGATGATTTTGCTGGAGGACTTCAAGAGGTGTATTAATAATGATGTAAGCCTATATCTTGATGAGAGAAGAATAGATAATTTGTCTGATGCTGCAGTTTTAGCTGATGAATATGTTCTCACTCTCAAGAGATATTCTAGAGAAAAAAAGGAAAGCTGAGAGTAAGCACGTTGCCTGTACTCAGAGTACAGGTAACAGGAAAGAGAATAAGGATGATGTTTCTCAGGAAGTAAATACCAGCTCCACCTCAACATTTCAGAAAAGTAAATGTACTTATTGTAGTAAGCTTGGTCATACTACGGAGAAATGTTTCAGGAGACAGCGTGATGTGAACAAAAAAGAGTCTTTAAATATTCAGTCAATTGGTTTAGTGTCCACCCTTGAGAGTTCCCAGAATTCTTTAACCGAGTTAACTGAACCTGCTTTGAGGGGTAAATTAAATTCTCATGATGAAGCTCCTCTTTTGAGCAGTAACGTGGGTGATACTCTCAAGAGTTCATGTGCTAATTTCCTGTCTGATAGTTTTGTCAGTCCTCTGGACAGTAATGACAGGAAATAGGTTAAAATATATCGTGATACAGGTACTTGCCAATCCCTTATGCTGACCAGTGTTCTAGGCTCTAATGTTAATTCCTCTGATGAAACTGTAATCTTACAAGGCGTAGGGAATAATTACTTCTCTGTACCCCGTAGTGTTGATAATTTGTCTCGTCAAGAGTTGGTTGAGTTGCAGGTTGCTGACCCTGAGTTGAAAGGTCTAGCTAACTCTGCTTGCAGTGAGGAAGAGTCAGCCGGTGCTTCTACTTGTTATTATATAAAGTCAGGAGTACTTATGAGGAAGTGGAGACCCCCAACAGCATCAGCCGACTGTGAATGGGAGGTTGTACATCAAGTTGTCATCCCTCGTGTTTGTAGGCAGGATATCATTAGAGTGGCTCATGATTCCAGTTTGGCAGGACACCTTGGAGTGAGGAAGACTGTGGCACGCGTTTTGAAACACTTCTACTGGCCAGGTATCTTCAGAGATTTTTCCTGGTATTGTAAGTCTTGTCACACCTGTCAAGTTGTGGGGAAGTGTAATCAGACCGAAAAAGTTGCACCTCTAGTTCCCATTCCTCCTTTTGAGGCGCCATTCACCCGTGTGTTGGTGGATATTGTGGGCCCTCTTCCTAAAACTTCTTCAGGATTTTCTTATATGTTGACCCTGATTGATATGGCTACTCGTTATCCTGAAGCCATTCCACTTAGAAATATCTCAGCAAAGAACGTGGTTAAGGAAATGCTAGGGTTCTTCACCAAGTTTGGTCTGCCCAAGGAGGTACAGTCAGACCGGGGAAGTAATTTCATGTCAAATGTTTTCAAGCAGTCTCTGAAAGAGTTGGGCATCACCTAGATCACGTCTTCAGCTTACCATCCCCAGACCCAAGGAGCGTTGGAGAGATATCATCAAACACTCAAATCGATGCTCAAGAAATACTGTTTGGAATATCAGAAAGACTGGGATAAAGGTCTTCCATTCGTTGTATTTGCCGCAAGAGAATCTCCAAATGAATCGTTGGGCTTCTCACCCTTTGAACTACTGTTTGGCCATAAAGTAAGAGGACCCCTTAAGCTACTCAAGGAATGCTGGCTGTCGGAGGAAGATGACGTCAACCTGCTGGAGTATGTGATGAAGTTCAAAGAACGGCTGTCCACTGCTTTACAGCTGGCGAGAGAGAATTTAGGAGCTGCTCAGGAGAAGATGAAGACTTGGTATGATAAGAAGTCCAGGTTACGCCACTTTCAGCCAGGAGATCAGGTTTTGATTCTGCTACCGGTGCATGGGCAACCTCTTCAAGCCAAGTTTAGTGGTCCTTATTTCGTGGAGAAGACACTCAGTGATGTCGAGTATGTCATTGCCACACCAGATCGTAGAAAGAACAAGCAACTTTGTCACATCAACATGCTAAAGTTATATCACAGGCGGGACGAAAATAACCCAGTTTGCACTGTACCTGTTCCACCCGAGTCTGCAAGTGAAGTTCTCCCATGCAGCATGAGCCTGAGTGATAGTTTGGGGAAGAATCCTGATATCATGAATGATCTCCAGACTAAGCTTTCTCATCTACCTCCCAAGGAAAGGCAGGAGTTTTCGGCATTACTGCAGGAGTACCCGCAAGTGTTCCGTGCCACTCCAGGAAGAACCACTTTGTTGATGCATGATGTCGATGTTGGAGACGCAATGCCAATTAAACTGCCTCCTTACCGTGTGAACCCAGTGAAAGTTCCTCTCATCCAGAAGGAGCTTGGGTACCTGTTGGACCACAAGATGATTGAGCCCTGTCAGAGCGAGTGGAGTTCTCCTGTCACTCTAGTCCCTAAGCCAGGTGGGTCACAGCGGCTTTGCATCGACTACAGACGTGTTAATCAGATAACCAAAACAGACACTTACCCTCTCCCTCTCGTGGAAGATTGCATAGACAAGATCGGAAAGGCTAGGTACATAAGTAAGTTTGATTTGTTAAAGGGATACTGGCAAGTACCTATGACTGAACGAGCTAGGGAGATCTCATGTTTTGTAACACTAGGAAAGACTTTTGCATGTTCTGTAATGCCATATGGTATGAAGAATGCACCAGCCACATTTCAGAAGCTCATGAATGTTGTAACAGAGGGTTTGGCAGGGTGTGTTGTTTATATTGATGATGTATTAATCTTCAGTGACAACTGGAAAGATCACCTATGCCATGTCAGTAAATTTCTTGAGCGTTTGGTTCAGGCTAATCTTGTAGCTAATTTATCAAAGTGTGAGTTTGGTCAAGCTAAAGTTCAGTACCTTGGGTACGTAATTGGTGATGGACATGTTGCACCACCAGGAGCTAAGGTTCAGGTTATAAGTGATCATCCCAGACCTAAAAGTAGGAAAGAGCTACAAAGATTTTTGGGAATGGTAGATTATTACAGGAGATTTGTTCTTAACTTTTCAATCCTTGTATCACCACTTACAGACCTACTGAAAAAGGGAGTTAAAATTGTCTGAACCGATAACTGTGAATCCTTTTTCAGTAAAGTTAAAGCTATCCTATTAAGTCAGCCAGTGCTCGCTACTCCAAATTTTACTAAGCCTTTTAAGATGGCTGTTGACGCAAGTGATACAGGAGCTGGGGCTGTTTTGCTGCAAGAGGATGATCAGGGTATTGAACACCCTATATCTTATTACAGTAAGAAGTTCACTCCACCTGAAAAGAACTACTCAACTATTGAGAAAGAGCTTTTGGCCTTGATTTTGGGATTACAGCATTTTTCATTTTATTTGTGTTCTGGTTTTGACCCCATAGTCATTTATACCGATCATAATCCACTGAAATTCCTTAGTAAGTTTAAAGATAAAAATCAGAGATTGACAAGATGGAGTCTACTGCTTCAGGAGTATTCATTAGACATACAACATATCAAGGGGAAAGAAAATGTTATTGCAGATTGCTTATCTAGACTTTAGACAGATTGTTTTATAGTAATAAGAAATTTCCGTTGTAAATTTATTTTTCTTTGTGGGGAGGTGTTAGAACTACTCAACTATTGAGAAAGACCTTTTGGCCTTTATTTTATGATTACAGCATTTTTCATTTTATTTGTGTTCTGGTTTTGACCCCATAGTCATTTATACCGATCATAACCCACTGAAATTCCTTAGTAAGTTTAAAGATAAAAATCAGAGATTGACAAGATGGAGTCTACTTCTTCAGGAGTATTCATTAGACATACAACATATCAAGGGGAAAGAAAATGTTATTGCAGATTGCTTATCTAGACTTTAGACAGATTGTTTTATAGCAATAAGAAATTTCCTTTGTAAATTTCTTTTTCTTTGTGGGGAGGTGTTACATAACCTATGATTTCATCATCCTTTGTATAACTCTAACGTACAGTATGCTGCATGTTTGATCACGATTCGCCTCGTGGCTTCTATAGTGCGTGTTCTACCTCACTCCCCCCCTCCTCCCTTATAGTAGAGTAAGTCGTTCTTTCTGTTGTTCAGAGCAGGAGTGTCAACTCTTTGTCCCCTATGGCTTCAGTTGCGCGTCCTTCTTACAAGTTGTATCAAGCTCTGCCGGCCCCTATATAATGAGCTCAGTCTCTGCATTAATTGCCACTTAGATCTACTCCTCATTTTGTTCACATCTCTGTCCTCCCTTGTACAGTTGTTATTATTGTGAGTGCTCAGGAACTCTCCAACCATCTAGCAGCTGTGTAATTTGAGTATAAGTGTTGTTACATTTTTTCTTGTACTGTATAGCATAAGGTGTTAATTCGTAGACCTAGTGAGGTTTTTGTGATTAGTGTAAAGTTTTTGCTGTCAGCCAGCAGTAATAATATTTTGTATCTGTAATAATATATCTTGCATTAACTGAGCATTATCCGGTTTTCTCATTTTATCAGGTCTGACTTAGATAAATTTACTCTTGCTAATTTCGTGTTAATAGAGGCTATTGCAGTTAATCATATATTTAACCTGTTTTTTGCCATTGCATTATCCTTATGAGTCCTGAATGTTTAGTTGTTAGTTTGAGCATTAAACTTTAACTTGTAATTTTACCTAACTCTTGTTTTGAACCTGGAACTTTGCGGGACAGCAGTGATTTCAGTCTCTGTTCCGTAACAACATATATATATATATATATATATATATATATATATATATATATATATATATATATATATATATATATATATATATATATATATATATATATATGTGTGTGTGTGTGTGTGTGTGTGTGTGTGTGTGTGTGTGTGTATAATTTAATCTTATTCTACTAAGAGTTGTTTAGCATGAGCCAACCGTCACACTGCATTAATTTTTGTTTTTTTATTATGATACCTGTAACTTTATATATTTCATTTATGTTCTTCAAGCTCCACCCACACGCAGGTTAATCTAGCCCACATGGTCAATGTCGGGCACTATATTCATGGATTAGTTTTTCTGACAACTCCCTTGAAGATGGATCACTAGGTCAGGCCGTGACATAGACGATAAGTATTTTACGGTTAGCAGGAAACACCAAGTCAGGTGTAAAGTCCCAACTATACGAGGGTTAATCTTATATTTTTTTAATGCAAGAAAGAAAGAACCAAAGGCCAGGAGCCCGCAAACCGTTCCTTCTAAGAAAAAAAAAATACAAAAGAGAGCCAAATTCAAGATCCGTTCCAGATGCCTGGACACACTACGTTTCAAAGACTGGAGATCATTGGAAAAAGGAAATACAGACAGAGGGAGACAGTTCCAGAATTGACCTATTCCATAAATGAAGGACTGGGAGTAACGGCCAACTCTTGCATTAGAGAGCTGGACAGAATAGGGATGAGAGTTTGTTGCTAGACGGGTGCTGCACTCGTCATAGAGGTGGAGAGATGCAAGCAGACATTTCAGAGGAGCAGTGAGCATTGAAGTAGCGATAGAAAAGAGATAAACATGCAGCAATGCGGCAAAGAGACAGAGGTTGAAAGGAATCAGTAACAGGAGTAGAGTTAATGAGACGAAAAGCCTTTGACTCCACCCTATTGAGAAGAGTTGTATGTAGAAAGCCTCCCCACACATGAAAGTTGTATGTTACACAGGGGCAAATAAAACCCGTGTATAAAGTCAACAACTGTGCAAGGTTAAAGGAGGTATGGAGTCGGCTTAGCACACCTAATCTCTTGGAAGCAGATTTTACAAGAGATTCAATATGATCTTTTCAAGAGAAGTCCCGAGTGAACGAAACCCCAAGCATGTTCAAGGATGATGCTGGATTGAGCTGGGTATTACTAAACATTAGTGGGTACTCCTGTTGAAGACTGTGTTGGGTTGATACGTGTAAAAACTTAGTTTTTGATGCATTAAAAACAACAAGATTATTTTTACCCCAATCAGAGATACGAGCCATGTCAGACATTAGGTGTGCCATAGGCTCATCCCAAGTTTGCTGAAGTAACTGCCGAGATGGACGTTACAGGAACCGAAAGGAAAGGTGAAGGGTGGAATCATTAGCGTACGAGTGGATAGGGTTGGTTGTACAGCTTAGAAGGTCATTGATCAATAAAAGGAAGAGTTGGTGATAGGACAGAGCCCTGAGGAACACCGCTGGTGATAGATCTAGGAGAACAACGATGGCTGTCTACAACAGTGGCTATAGAACGACCAGAAAAGAAGGTATAGATGAAGGCACAGATAGAGGGATAGAAACCGTAAGAGGACAGTTTGGAAATAAAGATTTGTGCCAGGCTTGATTGAAAGCCTTTGAGACGTCAAGTGCAATGGCAAAGCTTTCGCCAAAGTCCCAAAAGCAGGATGACCAGGAGTCTGAAGGGTAGGTGAGAAGATCGCCAGTGGAGCGTCCCTGAGGGAACCCATACTGTCGATCAGAGAGAAGGTTGTGATAGGAAAGATGCTTTAAAATTTTTCTGTTAAGAGTTGACTCGAAAACTTTTGAGACACAGGATGTTAAAGCAATTGGACGATAGTTAGTGGGTTGGGAATGGTCAACCTTCTTTGGGACTGGCTGAATGAGAGCAAACTTCCAGCAAGAAGGAAAGGTACAAGTTGAAAGACAAAGGTGAAAGCTTTGACCTCGGCAAGGTGTAAGCATAGAAGCACAGTTCTTGAGGATAATAGGAGGGACTCCATCAGGCCCATATACCTTGTTAGTATTAAAGCCAGTGATGGGAGAAAATACATCAGCTGAAGAAATTTTAATGTTAGTCATGAAGAAGTCAGAGGGGGGAAGTGATGGAGGAACAGCACCGGAATCATCTAAGGTGGAATTGGAGGAGAAAGTCTGAGTGAAGAAATCTGCTTTATCAGTAGAAGAAATTGCTAGAGCCATTAGAGTAGAAAGGAGGATGGAAGGATGATGAGGTAATGTTGTTAAAAAGTTTTTTGGCAAGGTGCCACAAGGAGTGGGAAGAATTGGAGAGTTGAGAGGATTTAGTACGGATGAAATTATTTTTAGCAGTGCGAAGAACATGAAATTATTTTTAGCAGTGCGAAGAACAGACTTAGCATGATTCTGGGCAGAAATATAAAAAAATGTCCTTCAGGGGTGGGTTGGTTCTGGTACCTTTATAGTCCTTCTTTTGTTGCAGACAGCATTAGAACAAGCGTGATTAAACCAAGGCTTTCTTGTATTAGTCAAATGATAAAAGTAGGGAATGTATGCTTCCATGCCCAAAAGAATAACCTCCGTAATGCACAAAGCACACTCAGATGGTTCCCGGCCATGGAGGCAAATATCATTCCAGGAAAGTAAAAAATAGTACTGCCTGAGGGCCACCCAATCCGCAGCTCCAAAATGACACAGTCGACTTTTCTTTGGGAGGTCCACAGGCAGTACCAGAGCGATAAGACACGTCAAGGCAATAAGGCTGTGATCGGAGGAGCCCAACGGAGAGGAATGATTAACAGTGTAAGCAGAAGGCTTAGTTGTAACGAAGAGGTCAAGTATGATGGAGCTCTCTCCAAGGCAGTCAGGGATACGGGTAGGGTGCTGTACAAGCTGCTCTAGGTCATTATGGATAGAAAAGATGTAGGCTTGTTCACCAGCTGGATCAGTGAAAGGAGAGGAGAGCCAAAGGTGGTGGTGATGTTGAAATCTAGAATGGAGATTTCAGGGAAAGGAGAAATGGACAGAATGTGTTCCATCATAGAAGTAAGATAGTAAAAGAATTTTTGATAGTCAGTAGAATTAGGAGATAAGTAAACAGCACAGATATAATCAGTTAGAGAATGACAGGAAAGCCGAAGCCAAAGGGTAGAGAATTCAGAAGAATCAAGTTCAGGAACACAAGAGCAAGATTAGTCGTAGCGTACATATACACAACAGCACCTTTAGCTTTGAAATGAGTTTATAGATGGTAGGAGGAAACAGAAAAGGGTTTGCTATCAGTTTCCTCAGACAGTTCAGTCTCTGTCAGGAAGAGAAGGTGAGGTTTCGAGGGGGAGAGGTGGTTTTCAAAAGAGAGTTAGTTAGAGGAAAGGCCGCGAATGTTGCAGAAATGAAGAAGTGAGTCAGACAGTGGTTCCAGGTATCTCACTGGGTCATCACTGGGAGAGTGGCAGATGGGGGCATTTATCATCCCCCCCCCCCTGGGGACTCTGAGGCCTGGTTATTTTGTGCCATTTGTTTTACATTTGGAAAAGGAAGTTTAGTGTGTACTGTGCATGTAGATTGGTGTTGACAGTTAGAGAAACTTGTATTAGGCGAGCATGCTGGCCTACTCTCTGTGTTACTGAAACACTGAAAAAGTTCAGCAAAGGGGGATGGTCAGGAACTAGTCCCAAAGGCTGATGAAACAGGAGCTCCAACTCTCCTTGTCATCAGGTTTTCATCCACCTTGGGAGTACCGCCCTGCTCGACTGGTGCTACCCCACCCAGGAATTAGTCACTTGGCAGCTCTCTTGAAGATGTTGGTTCTGCAGTATATATACTGCCTTCTTGCCTCTTTACCCTTGTTCACCCTGAAGAGGCGGTGGCTCAGTCGGTAGAGAGTTGGCCTACAGTCCTAAAGGACCCGGGTTCTAATCCCGCTGGGGCAGGGAACAGTTTAAGGATGTGAATTTCATAAATATCAGACTTTACTGATTTACCAGAAGACCCGCCGACATGTCGTAAAAATACCCCCGCTAATACCAATACACCAATCCTGTATGAGACAGCCTTAACATGTATTCAGTATGGACGGTGGGTGTTAGCACCGAAGTGGTGCCATGTAGAGGTGTGAGGTACATAGGAGGACTACTGGGCCCTGAAGCAGGCTGTGAAGCCTATGCCCAGAGTTGGTCACATTAAAAAAAAAAAAAAAAAAAGTTGAAAGCTTGGTTCGTTCGTTCGTTCGTTTACAGATTTCCTGCACTTATAGTGCAGGCCGGGCCATACATTAGCCCGGTCAGTGGGGTATGGGCTGATTAAAAAATAGTAAGTGGGGAGAACAGGGCCTGGGGATTGCTCAGCACACACGTCCTGTCTCCTGGCTGGCTTTCTGGTGTGTGTGAAAGCTTGGTGCTCCTTTGCCTTTTATTTGCCTGCGAGTTTTCACTCCCTCCCTCTCTCTCTCTCTCTCTCTCTCTCTCTCTCTCTCTCTGTATATATATATATATATATATATATATATATATATATATATATATATATATATATATATATATCTGTCTATATATATATATATATCTATATCTATATCTATCTATCTATCTATCTATCTATCTATCTATATATATATATATATATATATATATATATATATTTATATATCAACCATTACAAGTCCACTGCTGAACAAAGGCCTCCCCCAACCTTCTCCAAGAATTCCTTGACTGAGCTAATCTTTGCCACGTTTTCCCTTCAAAATTCTCTGGTTCGTATCTCCACCTCCTGTCTGGCCTGTTTCTGCTACACTTACAATCTCTTGGCGTCCAGCCGGTCAGCCTATTGCTCCATCGGTTATCACTTATTCTTGCTACATGGCCTGCCCACCTCCATTTCTGTTCTTTTATAACTTCTGTAATATTTTAGACTGTAGTCTGCTCTCTCAGCCAAGTTGATCTTTTACTGTCTCTTAAGGATATTCCCAACACTGGCCTTTCCATTGCTCTCTGAGATCGGATTTATATATTTTCCATCGATTTTGTCAGTTTCCAAGTTTCACAACCATACGTCATAGCTAGAATTATACATTCGTTGTATACTTCTCGTTTCGTACAAACTGGCAAGGTAATTTTCATAATGTCTCTATGTTTACCGAAAGCTTTCCATCCAATTGTAAAGCGTCTTTTTATTTTCTCTTTCATGATCTTTCGTTAATTTTAGTATTTGTCCCAAGTAATTGTACTCCTCGACTTCTTCAAGAATTTCTTCGCTTATTCTGATGACGCACTTTGGTGTTTGGGGACTAAACATTAGTTTTACTCCGATTCATCTTTAGCCCTACTTTGAGACTTTCTCTGTTCAGATCATTTAAATTTTGTTGCAATGTCTCTGCTGTTTCAGAGATTGGGACAATGTCATCTGCAAATCTTAAATGGTTTAGCTTTTCTCAATCCATGTTCACTCCTCAGTTTTCCCAGTCTAGCCTTGGGAAAATACTTTCTAGGCATGCTGTACATAAGTTTTGTGAAACTTTATCTCCCTGACGCACGCCCTCCTCAATCTTAATTTTTTCCGAGTCCTAATGTAATTTAGCTGTAGCGGTTCCCTCTTTATATATGTTTTCGAACAGTTTTACAATGTTCTCATTCACTCCTTGTTCTCACAATGAATTTATAATTGTTATGTGCTCAGCTGTGTCAAAAGCCATTTTGTAATCAACAAAACCTATGCATAGTGGTTTATTATATTTTGTAGTTTTCTCAAATAGCTGATTCAGTGTGTAGATAATCAGTAGGTGAATGCCTACTTCGGAATCCTGCCTGTTGACGAGGTTGGTTTTCCTCCAAATTTGTTATTCGTTACTTAAAGACTTTAGTAAAGAGTTTGCAAATGAATGATAATAAGCTCTTGGGTCGATAGTTACTAAGATCTTTTGAGTCACCTTTTTTGTAAAGTAAAATAACTATTGCATTACACCATGTTTTGGAAATTTTCTTCTTTTTTATACATTGAGTAAATAAGTTAGCAAGCCTGTTTTGTATTTCTACTCCTGTTCCCAACAGTAAATCTGTTACTATTCCAACTTCTCCCGGAGCCTTCCCTCTTTTCACATTTTAAAGAGAAATATTTACTTCGTCTGATGTTACCTCAGAAATTTCACTTGTGTCAACTGAATAGTTAGCTATTGGTACTACTGTCTTTGATGCATACAGTTCTTTGTAAAACTCTTCAATTCTCTCCACCACCTTATCTCTACATTAATTTCACCGTTTTTGTCTTTTAGTAATGTAATTTGTTGCTTTCCTAGTGCCGTTTTACTTTGGACCTGTTTCAGACTTTTTCCTTTTTTGATGGTTTCTTTGATCTCATCAAAGTCATTATTACTTCTCGTGGGCTCGCTGATATACTTACAAAGGAAATTGTCCTGTACTGCCTCTAGAAATCCATCTGACTCTGCATCCCTAGTCTGATTTCGCCAAGCTATCCTTAGCAAATTAAAATCCCCTACAGTTATTACTAAGCCGGACTGTGATGCCTTCTTAATTTCCTCCCAAAGGTATTTACTACCTGCTCTACTTAATTTTGGCGATCTGTAAATAGCTCCTAAGACCAACTTCTCCCTGTTGTTACTAATTTCAACCCAGACACTATCGGTGTCCCTGTAATGAAACCTTTACATGAATAGCTACCCCGCCCCCCTTTCTTCCCACATGGTTTGACACAAAAATATTATAGCCCTTTACCTGATATTCTGCTAAAAATTCTCGAGTGTCTGTATTCATCCAAGTTTCACTAATAATGGCAATATCTATTTTTTCTGTACAAATTAATGCCCTCAGTTTATCCATTTTATTACGTAAACTCCTGCTGTTTGTTTAGTACATTTTCAAATTGTTATGAGTAGTTATACCTCTACCTTGTGATTTATTTTTATTTATTTTGTTACTAACTGGGAAACTCTTTACTAATATGAAAAGTTTTTGTACTATCACTTTTCGCCCCTCTGTCATCGCTTGTTCTGTCCTCTATTATCGTCTGCTCATTTTGAGGTGCCTGAGTGGACGTATCTAGACTAATGGTTAAACTGTTGTTCGTACTTTTGCAAGTCTTGATGCATCTATCCAAACTTGGTGATTATGATTTCTGAGTGTAGTTGCTGTAACTTCCTGCACATCTAATTCTCAACCTCGAAACTCCCCATCTATCATTCCAGCTAAAACGGTAACTCCCTGCCTACTGAGTCCCATCCCAACTATACAGTACATGGAACTCCGTCCACAAAACAGGTCCCAGCTGTCTATGAAAGGTATTGCATTATCTATGCAATACCTTTCAAGGTGTCAGTTAAAACCTATCACCCTACTCAACCATTCCCTCCCAACTCCCCTCTTAGGAAAAATACCGAGTACTACAGGGGTCCCTCCCCTCTCCCTAACCTTCTCCAACATCACCTTGTACTGCTGCCACAGTACCTCACTCTTACGCCTACCAACATCATTGCCTCCTACATTGAAGCACATTGTAGGTTTGTCTCCACAATCCTTCCCGATATTTGAAATTTTTTCTATCACATTACTCACCCTGGCCCCTGGAAGGCACACATGTTTAGTGAGTGGAATATACATGGCTCTTAAGATATCTTACCTGGGAGTCTCCAACAATGGCAACATTTTTCTTACCTTTCTTGATCTCATACTTATCTGTATGGGAAATTCTCTCACTGTCCTTCTCTTCTACTTCCCAATCTACGTTCCCTTCACATTGGGCATGTAATGCGTCGAATGCATTTGTGGTCTTTATCTTCGCTTGTTTCTTAAGGGTGAACTTTGTTGCACCCTTGTGGACAAGTGTCCAACCTTCTTCCTTTTTTTTCTCTCTCCTCCAACATTTCTTCCAACAATTCCCTCATTTCTAACTTCTCCTGCTGGAGAACCTGTACCTCCCGCTTCGGTTTGAGAAGTTCTTCCTTTAACTCAAGGTAGACCTTCTCAAAACTTGCAGCGGAGACACTACTCTCCGTAGAGGAAGCCATCATTCACAAAGTCACACAAGGGTATCACAGGTCACTACAACACACCAGCATAACACTATCACTGGTCACTACAACACACTAGCACAACACTATCACAGATCACTACAACACACTAGCACAACACTATCACAGATCACTACAACACACTAGCACAACACTATCACAGATCACTACAACACACTAGCACAACACTATCACAGGTCTCTAAACTCACTGACAATTCTCACAGGTAGTGGGTACAGCTAGTTAAATTAGGAACACACACACACACACACACACACACACACACACACACACACACACACACACACACACACACACACACACTGAAGAGAAAATAACACAGGTATATGAAATGGTGAGAAATTACCAAGATGAGGTACAAACTACATATGCTGAAATGGTGAAAGTAAAGAATGATTTAGATACAAGGGTAGAAGAAAAAAGTGTAAGAAGGGAAGTGAATGAAATTATACAGAATAACCCAAAACTAGTCAGGGAAGCTGTAGAAATTAAAAAATCCATAGTAATCAGTGTCATAGGTGAGGAATAATAAAAAAATAGAATCTCAAGGGACAAAAAGGGGATGGAAAATATAATGAACATACTGCAGCAAGTATCAGAGGATATCTGTGAGAAAGATATAGAACATAAAAGGCTAGGGAAAGATGAGAGAAGTAAGTCAGGGTCGCTGAAAGTAACATTCCAGAGTGCAAACACTGTAAATATTAAAAAATGCCAACTCGTGGAAAAAGAGGAATTCGAAAAGGTATGGATAAAAAGATGCCTAACTCAAGAGGAATTGGGTACCACTAAAGGAGAAGAGGGAGGAAACAAAAACAAAAACGAGGAAACATCAGGGGAAGAGTATTTTTTTTTTTTTTGTTTTTTGCAAAGTAACTGGATTGCAGGTACGAAAGTGGTACATAACCAGAATGGAAAAAAAAAAAAAAAAAAAAAAGGAAGGTAACAGACTCAAGCTATGGCAAGTATGTAGACAAGATGATTAAGTTGATGTACTCAAATGTAGATGGAATTGTATCTAAATTATCAGAGATGAAAGATTATACCAAAGAAAAGAAATCACATTATTTGCCTAACTGAAACAAAATTAACCCCAAGGATGTCAAACGATACCCTAAACTTAGAGGAATACAATATATGGAAAAGAGATAGGAATTATAAAAAAAAAAAAAGGAGGAATTAAAATAACAAAGAGAAATCTACAAGTCATAGAAACAGAACTAGATTTATCCTCACAAGTAGAACTGACTGCAGTAGAAATTACTACATCTGAAGGGAAATTAATTGTGGCACATTTATACATGCCACCCAGAACAAACACTTGGGAAAAAGGCTAATACGAAGACCTGGCAGAGAGTACAATTTAGTTTAAGAGCATTCCTACACAGAATGAAAGACAAATCTGAGAGAATTATATTAACTGGTGATTTCAATACAAATATAAATTGGAATACACTAGATGTAAGAAACCAGGAAAGCTGTTGCGACTAAAAGCTCCTGGACCTTGTGCATGAGTTTTTCGTAACACAACATGTAATGGAAAACATCAGAAAAAGAGGACTTGATGATCCGTCAGTACTAGATCTTATATTTACTAGGCAAGAAAATGATATTGATAGTATAATGCATCGCCCCCCATTCAGCAAAAGCGACTGTGCAGTATTAAATTTAACTTCAGTATTGCATATGACATAGTTAACAGTAATGAGAGTTACAAAAAGAGCCTAAACTACAAATAAGGAAACTACCATGACCTGAAGAAGTGCTTCTTAGAAATATATTGGGAAAAGGAGACGGACAAGACTTAAATGTTATACATAGAAAATTCTGCGAACTTTATGAAATAGGAGTCCAAAATTACATCCTACAGCACAAAGAAGCAGAGAAGAAAATAAATAAATGGTTTAATACAGAATGTAAAAAATCAAAAGAGAAAAGAGACTTGCGGAATAGATACAGAAGACAGTAGTGAGAAGGCATATAGCAACTATTAATAGGCAAGAAACGATTATACAAAGATAAGGAGAGAAGTCCAGAGACAGTTTGAGGAAGACATTATAAATAAAAGTATTGATCAGCCGAAACTATTTTACAGCTACATCTGAAGCAAAACCAAAGTCAAAGATAAAATACAGTTCATTACGGATGAGGGGATCATCTATACAAAACAGGAAGATATTTGTGAAGCACTAAAAAAAACTTTCCAATCAGTTTTTACAGAAGAAAATAAATTTGAGAGAGATGATATAGAACAAGCATGCCCACACATATTACCAGATATGCAAGTAGTAGAAAAAGAAACACAGGAGGAGTTAAGTAAATTGGACAAAGGAAAAGCAAATGGTCCTAACGAAAATTCATGTTGGGTGCTACATGAATGTGCAAAAGACTTAAGTAGACCAATATATTTAATATTCAGGGAATCCTTGGGTCAAGGTAAACTACCTGATATTTAGAAGAAAGCAAACATTGTTCCCCTATTCAAGAAAGGTAATAGACAAAATCCATTCAACTACCGCCCAGTGCTGTAAGTAAGCTATTAGAAAAGCTGGTAAGAAAAGTTTGGGTAAACAATCTAGAAGAACACAATATGATACCAGAAAGGCAGTTTGGTTTTAGAAAGGGAAAATCATGTGTTACTAACCTATTAAGCTACTATGATAGAGTTACAGAAACATTACAGAAGAGAGAAGGATGGGTGGACAGTATTTATCTAGATTTGAAGAAAGCATTTGACAGAGTACCCTACCAAAGACTTTTATGGAAACTGTACCAACAAGGAGGAATCCAAGGCAACCTGTACTGTTGGGTGCAAGATTTTCTCAGAAAAAGGGAAATTACTCATCATGGAGGGAATTGAGCAGTGGAGTTCCACAGGGCTCAGTGCTGGCACCAATTATGTTTCTAGTGTATATAAATGACATAGATAGTAACACTGGAAATGGAAGCTATCTAAATATGTTTCCTGATGATGCAGAAATACAAAGGAGAATTACTAGCACAGACTCTTGTAGAGAGCTACAAGAATAAATAAATAATCTTTATGAATGGAGTGATAAATGGCAAACAGAATTCAATGTGGACAAGTGTCATGTAATTTAAGTTTGGTAAAAGTCGAAAAAGACAAGATTGGGATTATAACTTATGAAGTAAAACCCTATACATAGGCTATCAGAAAGAGAGAAGGACCTAGGAGTGATTATCAGTAACAGTCTATCTCCGGCTGACCACATCAGTGAGAAAGTACGGAACATGTATACTGCTTGCTAATATGAGGATAGCATTCACATACATAATTGAAGACATGCTGAGAAAAATAATAACATCATTCATCAGACCAACCCTGGAGTATACATCAGTAGTCTGGGATCTTTGTCTCATGAAACACATAGATAAGATTTTAAAAATAATTCAAAGGGCTGTTACATGATGGGTACTAAGCTTAAGGGATCTAAGTTACGAAGAAAGACTAGAAAAATTGAATCTGCCAACACAACAAGAGAGAAGGAAATAAGGAGACATGATTATGCTATATAAATGTGTCTCAGGGAAAGACAAAATAGACATAAATGAGTATATTGTTAGGACTCCATATTATAATTACAAATCATAATAGATAGATAGATAAATAGATAGATAGAGAGACAGATAGAAGCAGGGAGTCAGATAGAAGCAGGGAGTCAGATGATGAGAAGGTATTGTGTCTGCGAGAATCGAGCAATGCTAAACATGCTTACACACTCTTAACTCAAGGAATACTTTATAGGCACACAACAGCGCCTAGTGACCATACACACACATACACACATACTCACACACAGGCTTCTAGAACTTTCCACTCACAAGGAACACACGTGATACAACCCCTGCTACACCAGAATTTAGGAAAGAGAGCTCAGAAGGAGACAGGCGATACAACAGACAGGTCGCAGGGAGAAGGGCTTAGCAACTTGATAGAGGGACAGAGAGAGCGAGACAGAGAGATAGCTAGCGGGACTCTATACTTCGCTCTGTGTGAGAGACTTGTTAATATTTCCAAGACAAATAAAAATAGTCCCATACTATTCTTTACCTCTCCTGTCACTACATGACAAATGGGAAAGAAGATTAGCTACTTACAAAACAACTCACTTATAACCACCGCTCGCCCACAAGTTTAATATATAGAAAACTCCACTACAAGTAACTACAAAGTCTTTTATGACATTTGGTAGCAGCGAACGTATACGAACCTCGTCTACGAATCAACATTGAATTCCTACAAAATGTCAAGATTGAAAACAAGAATACCTCTCACAACCAACAACTTACAACCAGCTCCTGACAGTTCTCTCCAACCAGCCCCCTCCGTCTCCTCGATCATCATGCTGATGCAGAGGTGAAGAGGTCACAGGACGCCTTGCAAGTAGTTTAACAAAATATTGATACGATCTTGCAATTCCTACGGCGAACCAACGAACTACAACCATCTACAATCAACTAAAAGTAACAACTCTATGAGTCGTCTGTATAATCTTCTACACGCACCTACAAGTAGCGGCAGTCTTCATCCTACAACGAGTAAATCACAAGAAAAAAGGACCACGAATACCTCGAGGAAGAAAAACGGAACAAACAAACGAAGAGTGAGACACGACTCATAACTCATAAGCACCAGACCTCACCCTCCTCTCTCTGCTACATCCACCCAACCCCCAACACTTACGCAGGAGTGAAGAGGTCAAGACGATGAAGCAAATACCAAGTCCATATTCACAACTCATCTTACTCACTCATCTTCACTCAAGTTACTCATCGCTACTCATTCACTCACCACAGCTACCAGTGTGGGAAGTCGACGTCATCATGCGTGCTTGCTGAACAGACGCCACGTCAGTCAACACACCACCTGCACCACCAGTCACACCATTCCCACCACGGTAAAAATTAGTGAGTTACATAGTTACTTCATTTATACAATACACAGTGGTAGACAATAAGCTTCTGCACAGACATATAAAACGTGCTGTATAGTTACAGCTTAAATACACACACTTACTTCAGTTATCTGCATAACTCAAACACTAAATAATCACCAACAATAAATATTCTACACTGTATATATTCATTCATTTATTATAACATTTATTTACTACCAACGAGTGTTACCATTTATACCTACATAAAATACGTGTTTCATACATACAGCTATACATTATTACATCTACAAAGTGATAAAGAAAATATACCATCACAGTTACTCAGTGAGCGATTAAAAGAACTGTATTAAACATTTATTAATTAAAGCTACCTAGTGGAAACATATAAATTAAGTTACAAGGTAAACTAGAGAAAAAAAATGGCCAACACAAATGACGTTAGCAAGAGTGAACATCTTCAACACAATCGTGAAGACAATGATTTCCACACAGTGCTGACACACATATTACCCACGATAGGTACAAGTGAACAACAAGTCAGTGTATATAGTTAATACTGTATATAGTGTATATATTTTTTATATAAAATAACAAAATATGGGACTATATAATATCATTTTCAGTAATACCTGTGCAATATAAACTAAACTTTAAAAAAGTATCCCAAGGAAATTAGCCAGTAATTATGCAACCATGAACAACATGGAAAAAGCGTACACAAGCGAAGAAAAACAAACTATAGAAAATCAATACATACCAAAAAAAAAAAAAAGAGAGAGAAAGAAAGAAAGAAAAAGTAAGAAAGAAAAATGAGAGAAATAGAGTAAGATCACATAACAAATAAATGAAAATAAGTGTAAGTGTTACTACATATGCCAAAATACCACATAAACTACAAACAAAAAAGCAAATTGTTGTCTCCACAAGCAAGTGGTATGACACATCATTACTAGCATCGACCGCAGCATATGTTAGGACTGCAATTATAACAATTATGTAGCTCCATATTATAATTATGTAACGACAAACGATTGCATTATGTTACACTTGCTACAATTATGTAACTACAAACAATATGTACCATTTATGTAACAGTTGCATTAACAAGATGTAACTTTTATGTAACTTTACAATTATGTAACTACAAACGATATGTAACAATTATGTAACGACAAACGATTGCATTATGTTACACTTTGCCAATTAACAGTTGCATTAACAAGATGTAACTTTAACTGCAATTATGTAACTACAAACAATATGTACCATTTATGTAACAGTTGCATTAACAAGATGTAACTTTTATGTAACTTTAACTACAATTATGTACCTACAAACGATATGTAACAATTATGTAACGACAAACGATTGCATTATGTTACACTTTGCCAATTAACAGTTGCATTAACAAGATGTAACTTTTATGTAACTTTAACTACAATTATAAGGCCAAGACACTTATGAAATAGTTGCATTAACAAAATGTAACTACAATTATAAGGCCAACACAGTTATGCATTTCACTACAATAACCCAAGTACATACTGTATTACAGTTAAATAATTTACTTTTAATGCATTTATTCAAATATGTATACAACTTGTTTAAAATGTAATATTACTAAATAATCACTATTTACTATAAATATTATATGTATACAATATTCATACAATTATGTTACTTTTACAATATTATGTATTTCACTTAATTAGCTTATAAGTTCATTATAATGTATGTATTAATATTTTATGGCTATTAACTGTCGATGGTATGCCATTTTCGCGCGGCCGAGCAATATGTTAGGACTCCATATTATAATTACAAATCATAATAGATAGATAGATAAATAGATAGACAGAGAGACAGATAGAAGCAAGGAGTCAGATGATGAGAAGGTATTGTGTCTGCGAGAATCGAGCAATGCTAAACATGCTTACACACTCTTAACTCAAGGAATACTTTATAGGCACACGACAGCGCCTAGTGACCATACACACACATACACACATACTCACACACAGGCTTCTAGAACTTTCCACTCACAAGGAACACACGTGATACAACCCCTGCTACACCAGAATTTAGGAAAGAGAGCTCAGAAGGAGACAGGCGATACAACAGACAGGTCGCAGGGAGAAGGGCTTAGCAACTTGAGAGGGGGACAGAGAGAGCGAGACAGAGAGATAGCTAGCGGGACTCTATACTTCGCTCTGTGTGAGAGACTTGTTAATATTTCCAAGACAAATAAAAATAGTCCCATACTATTCTTTACCTCTCCTGTCACTACATGACAAATGGGAAAGAAGATTCGCTACTTACAAAGCTATTCAAATATAATAACCGCTCGTCCACAAGTCTAATATATATAAAACTCCACTACAAGTAAATACAAAGTCTTTTATGACAATATAACATATAGGGAATCATCAGCAAGAGACACTGCAAAACACTGCATAAAAAGAGAGGTGATAAGGACGTAAGGAAATTCAGTTTCCTAATAGGGCAATTGATCAGTGGAATGCACAACCGAATGAAATAGTGTGTGCCAAAACAATTCATAAATTTAAAGATATCTTTGATAATAGTGATTTAATACACGGGACAGTACGAGCTTGACTCATTCCTGTTAAGGTACAAGTAGGTAAGAACAAATAGGTAAGAACATGGCACTGTGAGAGGCACAGCTGTTTATAAAGTACGAATTGGATCACTGGTAGTAGCGATCAACACAATGACATGATCATTATATACAGTAAATCTATATTGCTAAATTAGGTATCAGGGAGGAAGTTTCGAATGGGTGTTGTAGATTTTTTTTTCCTGTAGACTCACTTTCATAAAATGGAATCATCTTAGATTACAAAGTTTATTCATATCTTTTCAAAATAAAAACTATTCACTTGAAATTAACTTGCTTTCATAACCAGGATGACCTTATTTTCGCAGGGAGGATGAAGAAGGGAAAGAAGAGAATCTCGCATGCAGTATTGTTCATTCATCATCTTTGCCATCATCATCATCATTAAGACCCAGTTTCCCATTAAAAGACAGGGTGAAATTCCCGAAAAATGTACAGTATTTCCGAAAAAAAAAAATTACCGATGTGATGGTTATCCCGGGACTTCTCACGCGAACCACCACTGCGTGTTGTAGCCCCGTCAAGAAATCTATAATACCCCGAAATGATACCTTGGCGCTCCGTAATGTGTGCCATTGTCATCTGAAAAATTTGGCTTGTCATGAACTGTGCACATGTCTATTAGTGGGAGGGATGGGGTGATGTTAAGAAACAGGGTGAGGGGTGGTGAGCACTGGAAGCGGAGGATGTTACCACATGCACAGATATAAATAAACTTAGATGACCCATAGCCTATTCTTCAATTCAGTGGCGATGCGTCTGCACGGGTGCCATCTTGGAGCGGTCAAGCGTGTAATAATGGCGCTTGTTTTAGAGTGAATTCAGACTATGAAAACGAAAGTTGTTGTCATTGTTGTGGTAGTGACGATGTTGGTTATTGTGGTGGTGGTGGTGATTGTGGCGGCAGTGGTTGTTGTTGTGGTGAATGTTGTTTTGGTGGTAGTTATGGCTGTTGCTGTTATGGTGGTGGTTGTTGTGATGGTGGTGGGTGTTGTTGTAGTTGGTGTTGTTGTAGTGGTGGTGGTTGTTGTGGAGGTTTTGGTGGTTGTTGTTGTGATTGTTGCTGTGGTGGTGTTTGTGTGGTGGTGGTGATTGTGGTGGTGGTAGTAGTGGTTTTGGTTGTGGCTGTTGTGATGGTGGTGGATGTTGTTGTTGTGGCTGTTGTGGTGGTGGTTGTTGTTGTGGTGGTTGTTGTGGTGATGGTGGTGAAAATGGTGGTTGCTGTTGTGATGATGGTGGATGTTGTGGTGGTTGTGGTTGTTATGGTGATGGTGGTGGATGTTGTGGTGGTTGTGGTTGTTATGGTGATGGTGGTGGTTGTTGTCATGGTGGTGGTTGTTGTCATGGTGGTGGTTGTTGTTGTGGTTGTTGTTGTTGTGGTGGGGGTTGTGATGGTGGTTCTTGTTGTTGCTGTTGTGGTGGTGATGGTGGTTGAGGTGGTGGTTATAGTTGTGGTGGTGGTTGTTTTTGTGGTGGTGGTTGTTTTTGTGGAGGTGATTGTTTTTGTGGTGGTGGTTGTTGTTGTGGAGGTGGTGGTGATGGTTGTTGTGGTGGTGGTGATGGTTGTTGTGGTGATGGTGATGGTTGTTGCTGTGGTAGTGGTGGTGGTGGTGGTGGTGGTGGTGGTGGTTGTGGTAATTGTTGTGGTGGTGGTTGTTGTGGTGGTGGAGGTTGTTGTGGTGGTGGCTGTTGTTTTGGTGGTAGTGTTTGTGATTCCTGGTTCATCTGAAACGTTAACTCGGTGGACTGCAGGCTTAAGTTCCCTCCTTTCAGAGGATACGGAAGAAGCTGAGGGACACATGCGCTTGCATTATAACCAGATAGTTGAGTCGCTCGTGCTATCGATGCCACCGTACAGTAGATATATTCTGACGCTTTCTTTACCCAAAAGCAGCACAGTGTCGGGGCATTTCTAGGTAAATAGTGATCAACTTTGCCCATTGTCAGGGACACATCATCTGCCTTGACCGCTCCAAGATGGCGGCCGCGCAGACGCATCGAAAGTAGTGTCATGTGGCATCAAGGCTTTTTCATATCTTTGACTACACGGGGGAGAAGTGGGTGCAGTAGGAAATGGAAGTGATCTGAGGTTGGAGACTGAGAAATATTACGGCACTTGGGATATGTACAGTGAAAGAATGGAGGGGGGGGGAGTTCTTACATGGAAGAGGTATAATGTCACTGGTTATGGGGACCAGTGGAAGATTTGGAGAGCGAAGTTAAGAATGGGTAGAAAATAACGGTAAGGGGAGACCTGCGAATGATTATGCCAAATAAGGGAGAGGGGACTGGTGACGGGAACGGTGTCTTGGGTGCTGCTACAGAAGGGGAGATGGAAAGGAAAGGGGAGGGACAAAAGGCGGGGAGGGGATAGGGGGTAATGTGGGATAGGAAGGAGTGAAGTTGAGGAGATAACAAAAACAGAAGTACCAGTTACATGCAGGATATGTGGCTCTTCACTTGAGTGAAACACTCTCGTGTGAAGATCCTAACGAAACTAAAGTGAACCACCATACGGGGCTCAGCTAGGGTGAACGACCTTGCGCATGCCCGTAACCACCTTGAGGCAGACGAGGCTGCCGCCTCGTCTGGCATTCTCCTCTCCCCCCCCCCCTCCTTTAACAGCCTGCTCAATCCACCCCCACCCCAAAGTCCAGAGACTTGTTCTGATCGCGTTCATACCTTTAAACTGATCCCTGTCATCCTCAACCCGCAGTGCTTGTGGGTGAGTCATCAGGAGTGGATCAGTCCAACTCAGAGCGTGACTAAATAGTCTAGGCTACTACAGCCTACTACAATAGGAGCCCCCCAGAGCTCCTGAAAGTTGCCAGTGTTTGCTGGATCACTAAATAGCGTGTGGTCACCACCCATTCAGAGCTGATGTACCTTCCTTTAAAAAAATTCCCGTCGGGATTATTACTCATGCATAAAGCAATATACCAGTATCATATTCATCTTAGGTATTTTATTGATGCTCTAAATGAGACGTGAGCTGAAGAGTTTTTTGTGGAGTTTACTAAGAGCCCGAAAGCTTGCTGTGTGTGTGCATTCAGCACTTTTTTACCAATTGTTCTGAATCTCAGTTGTTGGAAAAACTTATCATACAGTTTCCAAAGATCGCAATCTTTCATTTGGCAATTCTGACATGATTCTATGGCCGAAAACGCACGGGACCAAGAGCAGCTACCCGAATGTTTAAAGGCATGGTATTCTTCTTGCTTTGAGGAAATGTCTCAGTTCTGCTGCAGTCCATTTTTCCACATCTGCTAAAGCACAGTCACCCATAATTCACACCAAAGTTATCGATGCGCGTCACTCTAGGTATATGAACATCATCAGCACCGCCCTGGGCGGCCTCTGGCGGCGGAAACACAAACTACGCGGCGCTACTCCTCCACATGGTAGAGGTCAGTGGGTTCATACTATCTTTGTTTAAGTACCATATTTTCTTCATTTTTTATGTACGATACAATTTCGTAAAACTCATTTACCATTTTTCCTTACAGATTAAAAGCATGACAGTGATCAATACTCGGACAACATATCAGTTTAACGTTTAAATTCACCTGCAATTGCATTTGTTGGTGCTAGGGGTAGACCCCCGGACTCCCCTAGTACAGTAGGGCTGTGTTCGCCTCGTCTGTTTTCAAGTCCTGGTTACGGCCCTGTTGCGTGTGGAAATTCTTGTGTGATCGACTGACCAGGCTGGTCCAAGGCATGCCTCCACGTCTCGGAATAATGTATGAAATTCGTTCTCTTGCAACTGAGATGGACAAGAAACGCAGGAAGATTTTACAGTTTCAATTCATATTCCTTCCGGCGAAAACTGATAATAAGGAATAAATGAAAGTGTGTGCATAAGCCTCCGGAATCGTTGCTTCAAAGATTCGTTAGTGGGAGTGTAAAGTAACATCAAAATAATAATGATAATAACAGAAATAATAATAATAATAATAATAATAATAATAATAATAATTTCCATACTTTTCATTTAGGCAATTGGATTGGTGGAGACAACAGGAAACAGAAGTGTTGGCGGACCGAGGGACCTAGCAGCAAACAATTAAATAATAATGCATGACGAAACTGGTTACCTAAAAAAAAGTCGAGTGTGAGACGGCAAAGAGGGGGGAAAGAAATGAAGTAAACTGAGAGAAAACGAAGGAATGGAATACATACAGAAAAAAATAATGATATAGCACAGGGGAAAGAGGCTTCAGGATCATCTAGTAACCTGGCTGTACAATTAACTAAGTGGATCAAGACAGCGGTGGGTACACTAGGCCAGGCCAGCAGCCGTTAAATCATCTGTTTAACACTCCTTCCCCACCCTCTTGACTCTTGGAAATTATAGGACTTGATAATACTACACCAGTCAGTTGATTACAATGTGACTTCAGGCGAGCAGTTTGGTCACAGTGGAGGAATATGACTTACCACTAGAACATGTCTGTAATACTGATGGTATGAAGTACAGGAAATACCTGAGTGAGCCAACAATGTCAACAGAGAATTTGTATAGAAGAGGAAATACTCTCACTTTGCTGACACTGAGTCTTTCCTGTCACTCCCTCCAACCCTCATACTCTGCACTTCTGACCTCCCCGTCACTCCCCCTGATCTCACTCCACCACTTCTGATCCCCTCCTCCACCCTGTTCCTGACACTCTCCGTTACCCCTCCAGCATCCTTCCCCCACGAGTCCTCTAACATCCTTTCATTACCCCTGACCCCCTCCCCTACCACTCCTATTGACCTCTTTCCCACCACTTCCCCTGAGCTACTCCCCTACCACTCTCGCTAATAACTCCCACTCCTCGGGAGCGCACCTCCACTCTCACAGAACCAGCCAGTGATGGTTGGGTGGATCGACCGCACGGCTCCGTGTCACCTCAACGTAATAGGTTCACTTGGGTCCCGTAATGATTTAGCGCCAGCTGTCCTACTACCACTACCACTGCTTCATTTTGTCCTATCTAATCTTGTCTTTTTTCTTTTCCTTCTTCTTTTATTTATTTATTTTTTTTTACCTTCGAGGTGCTACTTTAAACAGTAAGTTCAATTAATTTTTTATCAGCCTCTTCAGTAGGAGAGGTTTCCTATAGGCTTAATAATAACGTCTGCAGATTGCAATAATAAAAAGTTATGGACGTCATTATAATGAAGTTTTTTAGTGATAAAAGTATCAGGCAGTTAACATACGGCAACTCCTTACGGATTTTGTTAGGAATATTTTTAACTGGCACTGTCAAGCCTGGAACAGAAAAATTTCTGTGGAACTGCACACCAGCCTAATTTCGTAAAACAGTTATTTCATGCTCAAAAACTTAAACGCTTTTTGCCCAACTGGAACTGTCGAGTATTAACAGAGGCACTTGACTCATTACGAATCTCACCAGTAAGACTATTGTCATGAATGTTGCTACCTATGGATTACATGACCACGCACGTAAAGGGTAAAGACGTTGAAGGAGTTACTTATTATTTTTTTTTGCCTATCGACCATTGGGGCCGAAGCCTCTGGTCATTAAGTCAAAAAAAGTTTTACACACACACATACACACACACACACACACACACACACACACACACACACACACACACACATATATATATATATAGATATATATATATATATATATATATATATATATATATATATATATATATATATATATATATATATATATATATATATATATATATATATATATATATATATATATATATATATATATATATAATAATAATATACAGTACAAAATTATATACATATGCATACACACATTTCACAGACATAGGCCTACATATAAACACACACACACACACACACACACACACACACACACACACACACACACACACACACACACATCATCATCACCATCATCCAATCCTACATTGCCCGATGACGGTAGGAGCCCGGGGCTAAGCAGTTGGTCCCGACATTTAAGATGAGAGTGACCAGCATCACTCATCCCTGTGTGGCATTACATGAGCAATCAACCCCAACCACTCCTTGGATATAAACCTTCACCGGCTCAATCCGATTGGAGCGCAATAATTACTCACTAAACCACCAGGCGCCAAAATTTGGTTATATGGTTACCACCCAGCGTAGTAAATGGTTTCCTGGTGTACAGGAAACCATTTGGCTTGTCACTCATTGTAGAGTCACCCACAGGCAGAAGAGGAAAGAATGAAGGAAAGAAAGACAGAAGAGGAAGTGTAAAGTTACCCGTAGGCAGAAGGATAAGAAAAGAATGAAGTAAAGGAAGACGGAAGAGGATGGAAGGAATGGAGAGAGGAGAGGAAAGGGCAGTCACCTGACAGCAGCACTACATTGAGTGAGTGGATATATATAAATATGTATATATATATATATATATATATATATATATATATATATATATATATATATATATATATATATATATATATATATATACAGTATATCTGTCTGTCTGTCTGTCTCTGTCTGTTTGTCTGTCTCTATACGGTATCTATCTGTCAGTCTATCTATCTATCTATCAATCTATATTCATTTAATTATATTTTTTATTTATCATTTAATTTTATATTTTCATATATCTTTTCATATTACCACATTTATAATGAAAAGAAAAAAAACTAATCTGATATTTTAAAGCTGATAAAGAACATAAAAATCGCATATAAAAGAACGGACAAAGCCTATACCTAAGCCTAAACATACAAATAGCTAAACCTACACTACTGAGAACGATATCTCAGCCAACAGAGCACCATCGACTGCAGATATGTAATGCTTTCATACATTACAAACCTGCACACATCACCTGCTGACTGTCAGTCGAGGCCCATGGAGCAATATAGGGGACATCATTGTATGAAAGAAAACCAGAGGAGTCTAAATATCTTCCATGTACAGTACGTCAACTCTCAGCCCTAATTAAGAAAAAGAAACTTATACAAGCAGTTGTAAAGACTACATAAGTATAACAGAAGAAATACTCGTACCTCGCCCAACAGAACACCATCAACTGAAAATGTCCTATACCTTTCTATATTGCACATATGTACTAATCAACGGTTGACTGTCAGGTGCGGCATGTAGTTTAACATAGGGGACATCAGTATAAGAAATAAGTCAGAAGCAGGAACTATTCCAAATATGTCAAGTGTCAACCCCAATTAAATAATGCATTATATACATACTTACAATCAGTAAAAACCATAACCACACAGTCAAAAAGCCACATTGCTCTGATCAATCCAGTCTCCCTCAAGGAAACCAGTTTATCAGTCATAACAATGTTCTAATCACTCAGGATGGTCAAAAGGGCGAAAGGGACTTCTGCTGCGCAGCAGTAATTTATAAATGAAGCACTATTATTTTAACCAGCCATATCCCACTGACCGAGTTAATGTATGGCCCGGCCTGCATTATATGTGCAGGAAATCTTTAAGCGAACGAACGAACGAACGAATAAATCGCCGACAGTGCAGGATGACATGAGAGAACACCGCACCACAGATGTTACAGTGGGACGGAAATCGTCTTCAACATAAGGCAATATACGGGTGATCTATATGCAATTTATCCTTAATCATGACAGTGTTATCTCTTCCAGGCGATTGGTGCAATCTGCTGTAGCCCCATTGCCGAGGAAAGACTTACACGTTGGAATATAAAGTCTGGGCCACTGACTTTGCGACAGAAAATGTATTGATTTCTTTCCGAGGGAGAGACTCGACCGTAGATCACGAGGAACGTCCCAAGTCTCCTCAAGCTCCACAGCCAACTTAGCAAGTAAGTTAGCTTTTTCATTGCCGTAGATACGACACTGACCAGGCACCCAGATCGGCGTGAAGGACTTGTTGCACGAACACAATTTATTAACGATGCGGCTCTGGATCTCATGAGAATCTGTAGTGCAAGACACATTTGCCTGAAGGACTGATTTTGAGTCTGAAAATACGACAGATGAGTCATGTGTAGAGGGGTTTGTCAGATGTATGAGTCGGCATCGGAAACCTGAGGGCACATTCAGTCGACCAAGCACTACCACCCACACATTCACTCGACCTGAAGCCATCAGTGTACAATTTTGGTGGGACCACAAATGACGCATTACGAGACAAGTTGCTGACCTCCGTCTCCGGCGCCTTGGTCTTCGGTGCTGAGAGCCACGAAACATTGAAAGTAAAATAGGGTGGCTCCCAAGGAGCTATATTTCTATACATCAACTTGTCACAGACATTGAGGTCCACACCAAGCTCCTAAGTCAGTATGTGAAGGCGAATGGCAAGTGGTGTTGATGCTGGGGGGCACAGGCCGCATGCTAATATTACTTTATCTTGATATTCTAATTTCATATGAAGGTGCCAGGTGTCTCAACGAATACAGATGGGAGGTACTGTACATTCGCCTCCATTTACATAGGAGCAACCCATATACGCCTCAGGGCTCCAAGACACGTTCGCAGACATTTATTATGCAACACATAAAGCCTCCTCAGTGTGGCATCAGATGCCGACCCATACACTTGTAGGTCATAGTATTGCTTAGATCAAATAAGGGACTTATGCACCATTAACAAAGAGGTATTCTGCTTCCTTATATATACAGTATATCTATATATATATATATATATATATATATATATATATATATATATATATATATATATATATATATATATATATATATATATATATTGTTACGGAACAGAGAAAGATAATGTACACTTTAAGTGAGAATACTAAAAATCACTACTGTCCCGTAAAGTTCCAGGTTCAAAACAAAAGAGTTAGGTAAAATTACAAGTTAAAGTTTAATGCTCAAACTAACAACAAAACATTCAGGACTCATAAGGATAATGTAATGGCAAAAAACAGGTTAAATATATGGTTAACTGCAATAGCCTCTATTAACACGAAATTAGCAAGAGTAAATTTACTTAAGTCAGCCCTGATAAAATGAAAATACACTGGGTAATGCTCAGTTAATGCAAGATAAATTATTACAGATACAAACTATTATGAACAATGGCTAACAAAAGAACCTTACATGAATTACAAAAACTTCACTAGGCCTACAAATTAACAACTTATGCTATACAGTACAAGAACAAAATGCAATAACACTTATACTTAAATTACACAGCTGCTAGATGGTTGGAGACTTCCTGAGCACTCACAATAATAACTGTACAGGGGAGGACAGAGATGTGAACAAAATGAGGAGTAGATCTAAGTGGCAATAATGTAGAGACTGGGCTCATTATATAGGGGCCAGCAGAGCTTGATACTTGTAAGAAGGACGCGCAAATGAAGCCATAGGGACAAAGAGTTGACAATCCCGCTCTGAACAACAGAAAGAACGACTTACTATACTATAACGGTAGAAGGGGGGGAGTGAGGTAGAACACGTTCGTGATCAAACAGGCAGCACACTGTACGTTAGAATTACACAAAGGATGATGAAATCATAGGCTATGTAACACCTCCCCAAATAGAAAAAGAAATTTACAAAGGAAATTTCTTATTACTCTAAAACAATCTGTCTAAAGTCTAGATAAGCAATCTGCAATAACATTTTCTTTCCCCTTGACATGTTGTATGTCTAATGAATACTCCTGAAGAAGTAGACTCCATCTTGTCAATCTCTGATTTTTATCTTTAAACTTACTAAGGAATTTCAGTGGGTTATGATCGGTATAAATGACTATGGGGTCAAAACCAGAACACAAATAAAATGAAAAATGCTGTAAACCCAAAATCAAGGCCAAAAGCTCTTTCTCAATAGTTGAGTAGTTCTTTTTAGGTGGAGTGAACTTCTTACTGTAATAAGATACAGGGTGTTCAATACCCTAATCATCCTCTTGCAGCAAAACAGCCCCAGCTCCTGTATCACTTGCGTCAACAGCCATCTTAAAAGGCTTAGCAAAATTTGGAGTAGCGAGCACTGGCTGACTAAATAGGATAGCTTTAAGTTTACTGAAAGAGGATTCACAGTTATCGGTCCAGACAAATTTAACTCCCTTTTTCAGTAGGTCTGTAAGTGGTGATACAAGAATTGAAAAGTTAAGAACAAATCTCCTGTAATAACCTACCATTCCCAAAAATCTTTGTAGCTCTTTCCTACTTTTAGGTCTGGGAAGATCACTTATAACCTGAACCTTAGCTCCTGGTGGTGCAACATGTCCATCACCAATTACGTACCCAAGGTACTGAACTTTAGCTTGACCAAACTAACACTTTGCTACAAGATTAGCCTGAACCAAACGCTCAAGAAATTTACTGACATGGCATAGGTGATCTTTCCAGTTGTCACTGAAGATTAATACATCATCAATATAAAGAACACACCCTGCCAAACCCTCTGTTACAACATTCATGAGCTTCTGAAAAGTGGCTGGGGCATTCTTCATATGATATGGCATTAAGGAACATGCAAAAGTCTTTCCTAGTGTTACAAAACATGAGATCTCCTTAGCACGTTCAGTCATAGGTACTTGCCAGTATCCCTTTAACAAATCAAACTTACTTATGTACCTAGCCTTTCCGATCTTGTCTATGCAATCTTCCACACGAGGGAGAGGGTAAGTGTCTGTTTTGGTTATCTGATTAACACGTCTGTAGTCGATGCAAAGCCGCTGTGACCCACCTGGCTTAGGGACTAGAGTGACAGGAGAACTCCACTCGCTCTAACAGGGCTCAATCATCTTGTGGTCCAACAGGTAGCCAAGCTCTTTCTGGATGAGAGGAACTTTCACTGGGTTCACACGATAAGGAGGCAGTTTAATTGGCTTTGCGTCTCCAACATTCACATCATGCATCAACACAGTGGTTCTTCCTGGAGTGGCACGGAACACTTGCGGGTACTCCTGCAGTAATGCCAAAAACTCCTGCCTTTCCTCGGGAGGTAGATGAGAAAGCTTAGTCTGGAGATCATTCATGATATCAGGATTCTTCCCCAAACTATCACTCAGGGTCATACTGCATGGGAGAGCTTCACTTGCAGACTCAGGTGGAACAGCTACAGTGCAAACTGTGTTATTTTCGTCCCGCCTGTGATATAACTTTAGCATGTTGATGTGACATAGTTGCTTGTTCTTTCTACGATCTGGTGTGGCGATGACATAGTTGACATCACTGAGTTTCTTCTCCACGAAATAAGGACCACTAAACTTGGCTTGAAGAGGTTGCCCATGAACCGGTAGCAGAATCAAAACCTGATCTCCTGGCTGAAAGTGGCGTAACCTAGACTTCCCATCATACCAAGTCCTCATCTCCTGAGCAGCTCCCAAATTCTCTCTCACCAGCTGCAAAGCAGCGGACAGCCGTTCTTTGAACTTCATCTCATACTCCAGCAGGTTGACGTCATCTTCCTCCGACAGCCAGCATTCCTTGAGTAGCTTAAGGGGTCCTCTTACTTCATAGCCAAACAGTAGTTCAAAGGGTGAGAAGCCCTGTGATTCATTTGGAGATTCTCTTGCGGCAAACACAACGAATGGAAGACCTTTGTCCCAGTCTTTCTGATGTTCCAAACAGTATTTCTTGAGCATCGATTTGAGTGTTTGATATCTCTCCAACGCTCCTTGAGTCTGGGGATGGTAAGCTGAAGACGTGATCTGGGTGATGCCCAACTCTTTCAGAGACTGCTTGAAAACATTTGACATGAAATTACTTCCCCGGTCTGACTGTACCTCCTTGGGCAGACCAAACTTGGTGAAGAACCCTAGCATTTCCTTAACCACGTTCTTTGCTGAGATATTTCTAAGTGGAATGGCTTCAGGATAACGAGTAGCCATATCAATCATGGTCAACACATAAGAAAATCCTGAAGAAGTCTTAGGAAGAGGGCCCACAATATCCACCAACACACGGGTGAAAGGCGCCTCAAAAGGAGGAATGGGAACTAGAGGTGCAACCTTTTCGGTCTGATTACACTTCCCCACAACTTGACAGGTGTGACAAGACTTACAATACCAGGAAACATCCCTGAAGATACCTGGCCAGTAGAAGTGTTTCAAAATGCGTGCCACAGTCTTCCTCACTCCAAGGTGTCCTGCCAAACTGGAATCATGAGCCACTCTAATGATATCCTGCCTACAAACACGAGGGATGACAACTTGATGTACAACCTCCCATTCACAGTCGGCTGATGCTGTTGGGGGTCTCCACTTCCTCATAAGTACTCCTGACTTTATATAATAACAAGTAGAAGCACCGGCTGAGTCTTCCTCACTGCAAGCAGAGTTAGCTAGACCTTTCAACTCAGGGTCAGCAACCTGCAACTCAACCAACTCTCGACGAGACAAATTATCAACACTACGGGGTACTGCCTCATCTGGTGAGTGGTCCAAATTAGCAAGAAAAGTGTCAGTTAGGATAACATCATCATCATCATTATCCTCTAAATCACCAGTAACTTTAGACTTAGCCCTAGTGACAGCACATGCAGGGAACACATCAGGGACATCACAATCCTGGGTCCCAGCCACTGGCTCACTAGACAACTGAGGAGCTGGACACACTTGACTTCCACCAATATCATTTCCAAGTAAGAAAGTTACAACTGACATTGGGAGTGTCTCAACCAACCCAACCATAACAGAACCATTAACAAAACCAGACTCTAAATTCACTCTGCACAGAGGGACAGAGAAGTAATTATTCCCTACACCTTGTAAGATTACAGTTTCATCAAAGGAATTAACATTAGAGCCTAGAACACTGGTCAGCATAAGGGATTGGCAAGCACCTGTATCACGATATATTTTAACTGATTTCCTGTCATTACTGTCCAGAGGACTGACAAAACCATTAGACAGGAAATTAGCACATGAACTCTTGAGAATGTCACCCACGTTACTGCTCAAAAGAGGAGCTCCATCATGAGAATTTAATTTACCCCTCAAAGCAGGTTTAGTTATCTCAGTTAAAGAATTCTGGGAACTCTCAAGGGTGGACACTAGACCAATTGACTGAATATTTAAAGACTCCTTTTTGTTCACATCACGCTGTCTCCTGAAACATTTCTCCGTAGTGTGACCAAGCTTACTACAATAAGTACATTTATTTTTCTGAAATCTAGAGGTGAAGCTGGTATTTAATTCCTGAGAAACATCATTATTCTCTTTCCTGTTACCTGTACTCTGAGTAGAGGCAACGTACTTACTCTCAGCTTTCCCTTTTTCTCTAGAATATCTCTTGTGAGTGAGAACATATTCATCAGCTAAAACTGCAGCATCAGACAAATTATCTATTCTTCTCTCATCAATATATAGGCTTACATCTTTATTTATACACCTTTTGAAGTCCTCCAGCAAAATCATCTGCTTAAATTTGTCCAAATCAGAATCCACATTCTTAGAATTTAACCACTGCTCTAACAGATCTTCTTTGATTTTTGCATACTCAGCATGGGATTGCTTATCTTGCTTGTAAGTTGTCCTAAATTTTACTCTATAAGCTTCAGGAACAAGGTCATAGGCCTTAAGAATCAAGCTCTTAACTACATCATAATTATCAGATTGATCCTGAGGCAAAGATGCATAAGTTACTTGAGCTTTACCGGTGAGATCAGTTTGAAGGAATACTGGCCAATACTTTTTGGACCAATTAAAACCTGTAGCTACCCTCTCAAACAACTGAAAATTCTTCGTTAAATCAGATTCATTAAAAGGAGGGACAAGTTTAACATTTTTAGCCACATCAAAATAATCAGAGCTAGATCATCCAGTTCCACCTTGTTTCATGCAATACTCATGGTCTGCCTGAAACCTAGCAATTTCAACTTGTGCCTCAGCCTCCTTAGAACGGGCCTGAAATTCAGCCTCCTTAGCACGAGACTCCGCCTCCTTAGCCTGAGCCTCCTGCTGGGCTAGCTGTAACTTAGCTAATTCAATCTGCATTTCCTCATTTGGAGGAGTTACATTCAACAAACTTTCATTATTCATGTCAACAATTTGATCTTTAGAATGATGAGAGCGAACAGCAATTCCCAATTGTTGAGCAACAAGCTTAAGTTCATTCTTTGTTCTGTTTTCTGCATCACACACTGTTTGCACATTTGAGAAAAAACTTTGGCTTCATTAAGTGTAGTAATAGTAGACATCATGAATAAGTAACAGTCACAAAATATCAAGCAATATCCTTATGATAATACCCTGGCGAGGTCGCCAAATTTATGTTACGGAACAGAGAAAGATAATGTACACTTTAAGTGAGAATACTAAAAATCACTACTGTCCCTTAAAGTTCCAGGTTCAAAACAAAAGAGTTAGGTAAAATTACAAGTAAAAGTTTAATGCTCAAACTAACAACAAAACATTCAGGACTCATAAAGATAATGTAATGGCAAAAAACAGGTTAAATATATGGTTAACTGCAATAGCCTCTATTAACACGAAATTAGCAAGAGTAAATTTACCTAAGTCAGCCCTGATAAAATGAAAATACACTGGGTAATGCTCAGTTAATGCAAGATAAATTATTACAGATACAAACTTTTGAACAATGGCTAACAATAAGCACCTTACATGAATTACAAAAACTTCACTAGGCCTACAAATTAACAACTTATGCTATACAGTACAAGAACAAAATGCAATAACACTTATACTCAAATAACACAGCTGCTAGATGGTTGGAGACTTCCTGAGCACTCACAATAATAACTGTACAGGGGAGGACAGAGATGTGAACAAAATGAGGAGTAGATCTAAGTGGCAATAATGTAGAGACTGGGCTCATTATATAGGGGCCAGCAGAGCTTGATACAACTTGTAAGAAGGATGCGCAATGAAGCCATAGGGACAAAGAGTTGACAATCCCGCTCTGAACAACAGAAAGAACGACTTACTATACTATAACGGTAGAAGGGGGGGAGTGAGGTAGAACACGCTCGTGATCAAACAGGCAGCACACTGTACGTTAGAATTACACAAAGGATGATGAAATCATAGGCTATGTAACAATATATATATATATATATATATATATATATATATATATATATATATATATATATATATATATATATGATTTCATCATCCTTTGTATAATTCTAATGTACAGTATGCTGCATGTTTGATCACGATTCGCCACGTGGCTTCCATAGTGACCAGGCTTGCGTCTTCTACCTCACTCCCCCATTCTCCCCATTATAGTAGAGTAAGTCGTTCTTTCTGTTGTTCAGAGCAGGAGTGTCAACTCTTCGTCCTCTGTGCCTTCATTTGCGCGTCCTTCTTGCAAGTTGAATCAAGCTCTGCTGGCCCCCTATATAATGAGCTCAGTCTCTACATTAGTTGCCACTTAGATCTACTCCTCATTCTGTTCACATCTCTGTCCTCCCTTTTACAGTATATTATTATTTTTGTGAGTGCTCAGGAAGTCTCCAGCCATCTAGCTCCTGTATAATTTGAGTATAATTGTTATTACCATTTTTCTTGTACTGTATAGCATAAGGTGATAATTCGTAAGCCTGGTAAAGTTTTTACTGTCAGCCAGTATTAGTAATATTTTGTATCTGTAATAATATTATATCTTGCTTTAACTGAGCATTATCCGGTTTTCCCATTTTATCAGGGCTGACTTAGATAAATTTGCTCTTCCTAAATTTGTGTTAATAGAGGCTATTGCAGTTAACCATATATGTAACCTGTTTTGCCATTACATTATCCTTATGAGTCCTGAATGTTTAGTTGTTAGTTTGAGCATTAAACTTTAACTTGTAATTTAACCTAAGTCTTTTGTTTTGAACCTGGAACTTTGCGGGACAGAAGTGATTTTAGTATTCTCACTTGAAGTGTTCATTATCTCTCTCTGTTCCTTAACATAAATTTAGCGACCTCTTATCAGGATATTCAGGATATTATCATAAGGATATTGCTTGATATTTTGTGACTGTGATTTATTCATGATGTCTACTATTACTACTCTTGATGAGGCCAAAGATTTTTTTTTCAAATGTGCAAACAGTGTGTGATGTAGAAAAAAGAACAAAGAATGAACTTAAGCTTGTTGCTCAACAATTGGGAATTGCGGTTCGCTCTCATCATTCTAATGATCAAATTGTTAGCATGATAACTCCTCCAGATGAGCAAATGCAGATTGAAATAGCTAAGTTACAGCTAGCCTTACAGGAAGCTCGTGCTAAGGAGGCTGAGTTTCAGGCACGTGCTAAGGAGGCTGAGTCTCAGGCTCGTATTCAGGAGGCACAGGCACAGGCATAGGCTCAGGCACAAATTGAACTTGCTAAGATTTAGCCAGACCATGAGTATCGCATGAAACAAGGTGGAAGTGGATTATCTAGCTCTGATGATTTTGATGTGGCTAAAAATGATAAACTTGTCCCTCCTTTTAATGAATCTGATTTAACAAAGTATTTTCAGTTGTTTGAGAGGGTAGCTATAGGATTTAATTGGCCCAAAAAGTATTGGCCAGTACTCCTTCAGAGTGTTCTCACCGGTAAAGCTCAAGTAACTTATGCATCTTTGCCTCAGGATCAATCTGATAATTATGATGTAGTTAAGAGCTTGATTCTTAAGGCCTATGAGCTTGTTCCTGAAGCCTATAGAGTAAAATTTAGGACAACTTATAAGCAAGAGAAGCAATCCTATGTTGAGTATGCAAAAATCAAAGAAGATCTGTTAGAGCAGTGGTTAAATTCTAAGAATGTAAATTCTGATTTTGATAAATTTAAGCATATGATTTTGCTGGAGGACTTCAAAAGGTGTATTAATAAAGATGTAAGCCTATATCTTGATGAGAAAACAATAGATAATTTGTCTGATGCTGCAGTTTTAGCTGATGAATATGTTCTCACTCACAAGAGATATTCTAAAGAAAAAAGGAAAGCTGAGAGTAAGTACGTTGCCTCTACTCAGAGTACAGGTAACAGGAAAGAGAATAAAGATGATGTTTCTCAGGAAGTAAATACCAGCTCCACCTCTAGATTTCAGAAAAGTAAATGTACTTATTGTAGTAAGCTTGGTCATACTACGGAGAAATGTTTCAGGAGACAGCGTGATGTGAACAAAAAGGAGTCTTTAAATATTCAGTCAATTGGTCTAGTGTCCACCCTTGACAGTTCGCAGAATTCTTTAACCGAGTTAACTGAACCTGCTTTGAGGGGTAAATTAAATTCTTATGATGAAGCTCCTCTTTTGAGCAGTAACGTGGGTGACACTCTCAAGAGTTCATGTGCTAATTTCCTGTCTGATGGTTTTGTCAGTCCTCTGGACAGAAATGACAGGAAATCATTTAATATATCGTGATACAGGTGCTTGCCAATCCCTTATGCTGACCAGTGTTCTAGGCTCTAATGTTAATTCCTCTGATGAAACTGTAATCTTACAAGGTGTAGGGAATAATTACTTCTCTGTCCCTCTGTGCAGAGTGAATTTTGAGTTTGGTTTTGTTAATGGTTCCGTTATGGTAGGGTTGGTTGAGACACTCCCAATGTCAGGGGTAACTTTCTTACTTGGAAATGATATTGGTGGAAGTCAAGTGTGTCCAGCTCCTCAGTTGTCTAGTGAACCAGTGACTGCGACCCAGGATTGTGATGTCCCTGATGTGTTCTCTGCATGTGCGGTCACTAGGGCTAAGTCTAAAGTTACTGGTGACTTAGAGGATAATGATGATGATGATGTTATCCTAACTGACACTTTTCTTGCTAATTTGGACCACTCACCAGATGAGGCAGTACCCCGTAGTGTTGATAATTTGTCTTGTCAAGAGTTGGTTGAGTTGCAGGTTGCTGACCCTGAGTTGAAAGGTCTAGCTAACTCTGCTTGCAGTGAGGAAGACTCAGCTGGTGCTTCTACTTGTTATTATATAAAGTCAGGAGTACTTATGAGGAAGTGGAGACCCCCAACAGCATCAGCCGACTGTGAATGGGAGGTTGTACATCAAGTTGTCATCCCTCGTGTTTGTAGGCAGGATATCATTAGAGTGGCTCATGATTCCAGTTTGGCAAGACACCTTGGAGTGAGGAAGACTGTGGCACGCATTTTGAAACAATTCTACTGGCCAGGTGTCTTCAGAGATGTTTCCTGGTATTGTAAGTCTTGTCACACCTGTCAAGTTGTGGGGAAGTGTAATCAGACCGAAAAGGTTGCACCTCTAGTTCCCATTCCTCCTTTTGAGGCGCCATTCACCCGTGTGTTGGTGGATATTGTGGGCCCTTTTCCTAAGACTTCTTCAGGATTTTCTTATGTGTTGACCCTGATTGGTATGGCTACTCATTATCCTGAAGCAATTCCACTTAAAATTTCTCAGCAAAGAACGTGGTTAAGGAAATGCTAGGGTTCTTCACCAAGTTTGGTCTGCCCAAGGAGGTACAGTCAGACTGGGGAAGTAATTTCATGTCAAATGTTTTCAAGCAGTCTCTGAAAGAGTTGGGCATCACCCAGATCACGTCTTCAGCTTACCATCCCCAGACCCAAGGAGCGTTGGAGAGATATCATCAAACACTCAAATCGATACTCAAGAAATACTGTTTGGAACATCAAAAAGACTGGGATGAAGGACTTCCATTCGTTGCATTTGCCACAAGAGAATCTCCAAATGAATCACTGGGCTTCTCACCCTTTGAACTACTGTTTGGCCATGAAGTAAGAGGACCCCTTAAGCAACTCAAGGAATGCTGGCTGTCGGAGGAAGATGACGTCAACCTGCTGGAGTATGTGATGAAGTTCAAAGAACGGCTGTCCACTGCTTTACAGCTGGCGAGAGAGAATTTAGGAGGTGCTCAGGAGAAGATGAAGACTTGGTATGATAAGAAGTCCAGGTTACGCCACTTTCAGCCAGGAGATCAGGTTTTGATTCTGCTACCGGTGCATGGGCAACCTCTTCAAGCCAAGTTTAGTGGTCCTTATTTCGTGGAGAAGAAACTCAGTGATGTCGAGTATGTCATTGCCACACCAGATCGTAGAAAGAACAAGCAACTTTGTCACATCAACATGCTAAAGTTATATCACAGGCGGGACGAAAATAACCCAGTTTGCACTGTAGCTGTTCCACCCGAGTCTGCAAGTGAAGTTCTCCCATGCAGTATGAGCCTGAGTGATAGTTTGGGGAAGAATCCTGATATCATGAATGATCTCCAGACTAAGCTTTCTCATCTAGCTCCCGAGGAAAGGCAGGAATTTTTGGCATTACTGCAGGAGTACCCGCAAGTGTTCCGTGCCACTCCAGGAAGAACTACTGTGTTGATGCATGATGTCGATGTTGGAAATGCAAAGCCAGTTAAACTGCCTCCTTACCGTGTGACCCCAGTGAAAGTTCCTCTCATCCAGAAGGAGCTTGGCTACCTGTTGGACCACAAGATGATTGAGCCCTGTTAGAGCGAGTGGAGTTCTCCTGTCACTCTAGTCCCTAAGCCAGGTGGGTCACGGCGGCTTTGCATCAACTACAGACGTGTTAATCAGATAACCAAAACAGACACTTACCCTCTCCCTCGCGTGGAAGATTGCATAGGCAAGATCGGAAAGGCTAGGTATATAAGTAAGTTTGATTTGCTAAAGGGATACTGGCAAGTACCTATGACTGAATGTTCTAGGGAGACCTCATGTTTTGTAACACTAGGAAAGACTTTTGCATGTTCTGTAATGCCATATCGTATGAAGAATGCCCCAGCGACTTTTCAGAAGCTCATGAATGTTGTAACAGAGCGTTTGGCAGTTTGTGTTGTTTATATTGATGATGTATTAATCTTCAGTGACAACTGGAAAGATCACCTATGCCATGTCAGTAAATTTCTTGAGCATTTGGTTCAGGCTAATCTTGTAGCTAATTTATCAAAGTGTGAGTTTGGTCAAGCTAAAGTTCAGTACCTTAGGTACGTAATTGGTGATGGACACGTTGCACCACCATGAGCTAAGGCTCAGGTTATAAGTGATCTTCCCAGACCTAAAAGTAGGAAAGAGCTACAAAGATTTTTGGGAATGATAGGTTATCACAGGAGATTTGTTCTTAACTTTTCAATTCTTGTATCACCACTTACAGACCTACTGAAAAAGGGAGTTAAATTTGTCTGGACCGATAACTGTGAATCCTCTTTCAGTAAACTTAAAGCTATCCTATTTAGTCAGCCAGTGCTCGCTACTCCAAATTTTGCTAAGCCTTTTAAGATGGCTGTTGA